>NC_068361.1:76652630-76952630 GCF_020536995.1 Dreissena polymorpha | reverse complement strand
CTATCTACGGAACACCATGATTCAGGAAAGGTTGACAGCATTGGGCTACTGTCTACTGAATGTCAAGTCCTCCGAGAATTAGACGTTACACAGCTATCGTAAAAGAAACTAATAGGCTGGAATCTGTTACATGTAACATGCATTTTAAGTTCAGTTAATAAAATAGTTTTACATTGTCAATGTTGTTTTGCTATATATACAAATTCAAGTTTTCTGATCTTTGTAGTTGTAGTATCAAGTATGGTTTTCAATATACAGAAGGGGCTAGAGGGAAGGGGGCCCCCGAAACACATGCAGCCGTGGGCCCCAAAACAGCTTAATCCGGCCCTGCGAAGACAACCGACATGCATGAGGAAACATTTTTACACGTATTCACTTTTTGACAATATCATAAAAGTGATAATTACATGACGTTTATGTAATAACTTATGTATTGTGTAGACACCATAGTAACCAAATTACTTCTGTTTTTATCACTTAAACAAGAAAAACATTATGCACATGCAATTTTTAAATATACAAAAATGCATTTTTAATCAAGAAATTATCAAACAATATAAACGCATATGCTTACCAATACAAATGTATTTCAAAGTATAAACATGCATGACAAATAACGTTTTTTTCGTTCGTCCACTACATTAAACATTTATGGTCTTACTTAAATACTCATTAACTGTGCAGAGCTATAGTATGCTAAATAACAAACAAAAAACTTTACAGATATATTGTTTCCGGTTGACGGGAAAATCGTGACGTGCATTTGCCGAATTGTATTGGTATAATACAGTGTGTAAGATTTGATTGCATGATGAGAAAGAAAAAACCTAATGTCATACGCATTTCATAGTGTAGCGTGTGTAGTGAAAATATGCAGCATATTATATGTAATTATTGCTTTTAAATTTTAACTGAGAAAAAGAAGAGATACAGATTAAAACACGTTCAAGATAAGACCAACACATAAAATGAAAGCAACCTTGCAGAGCATTAATAATAAGACGGGGATAAAGTGACCCAACCGCGACACTATCATAGTAAATGTAATCAATAGTTCTCTTACTTTCTATCAATGTCAATAAGATGAAAAATGATTGATAAACGTCCACACTATAAAAGAGATTTTCCAAAAATAGTATTTTTCAAAATTGAATTAATAACGGAGTGTAGGGTTTTAAATGGACTAAGAATTTCGTATTATTTTAATATATTTGATTTAAAGTGTTACTACCAAAATTATAATAATTGAACGAGTCTAAACTAATGCTCATAGCAAGTAAAAGAGGAACAAACAAACTTCCTTAAACCCGTGATTAAGCCCGGACCGCTTGTAGCAAGAGCAAACTTGCTCCCACAAACCACTAAGGATTGTGAAATTCAAGACGTGTTTCAAACGCCATTTTTATGATACACTTATTTTCAAAATAATCGATTACACGGGTTAAACAAGCTTTATTATTTTACGGGCTTTGATTAAATATTATTTTTAAACGAACCGGTATTTAAACACACTCTATTTCAGGATTCGAAGTTTGCCCGGTTGAATATAAATTGCTTTATGAATCTATGATAACCGGTTTTGAAAATCTTTCTTAAGCCAAACCGTAATACAGATAAGGATCTAATGACAATGACTAGTAACTAAAATTAATGTTATGAAAAAAGAGTCAAACTAATACAAAACAACAAATAGCATATGCATTTTCCTCTAACAAAATGCTTTATTTTGAGTATAAACATGACATATATTGGTTATCAGATGACAGACGTGTGTCATTAATTAGGTACTGGCAGTTGAGACATTAAACATCATTTAAACACTGCTCAGAAAGAAATGGATTACAGTATTAATACAACAAAGTATATGCACACGTAAATGCAAACTAATGACACCCTATAGTGAAAAAGATGCAAGAAAATGATTAGCATTATGTGTCCTATATGGATGGTCATTATGTACTGCACTTAATATGTACAGTTAAACCAGTGCATTTTACTGGAGTCAAGGTTGCCATGGAAATAGATTCATAGCACAGTAGTTGCCTGAGATCATTGGTTTTTTCCAATTCAATTGATCTTAGACGATGTTCATTCAAAACACAGTAGGTTAGCTTGGCTTATCAGCAAAGATCCAAGATAAGACTCTACAGTGAATTGTACATGTACATTTATTTTATGCCATAGAAACAATAGGTTAATTAAATTGCATGCAAACTACCGTCTTTATGTACACCACATTTTATAAAGGGAGTCCCAGATTTATAACAACTGCCCCCTCTACGGAAGAAGAATGCTGATTACCAAGCAGCATTCAATCCGTCCCGGAATTGAATTAAAATAGAATGCAAAACAGGCACTATAAATATCATTAAACCCAACACATTAACATGTATTTGACATTGTAACAATGATCAACACAACAATCAAATTCAATAAATGACCAGTTCTTACAGATACAGTAACAAGCACAATACTCATGGTCAGGTAAACATAGAAAATAAGTCCCTAAGCCCTGCGAACTTGAGATCAAAGGAATATTTGAGCAAACAACATACAAATGTAATGCAAAATTTGAGCCTTCATCATCTAGCAAGGATCACATAATTTTGAGTTCCTTTCAACATACTTAAAACTCATATGTACAACATGTGTAAAATTCAATCAACCTATACACAATATCCAAAACCTCACAAAAAAATCAAATATTATTCATGAGAGCGTGCCAAAACATCATACTATTGATGAAATAACAATCTGGCAACAAATAGTTGAATGTACTATACAGGTGAAAGATGATGGTGCCCCTTAAAAAAATCATAGCAAAAACAACATATAAAATAATAGCATTTTCAAAAAGTTACATGATATCTTTCAATATTCTTAACACATTGTTCAATTTTCGCATCAACTCAACATATCAGTTTGAAAGAAAAATAAACCTTCAGTCAAATTGTACTTATTTTGTATTACAAGTCACACAATCTCCAGTCTAGTCAAGGGACATTTTCGTTTTAAGCGGCAATCGTCTATCAATAAGACAAGTATATGATAGACACAATTCTATCAAGTGCTGACCTCAGTCACTTCTAATGCACCCGCTAAATGTCCTTTTTAATCACACCCGTTTAGTTCAAACAATGATATAAAAAGTGATCGGAGTAGTGCATCACCTCTCAGAGCAAACAGAAGTTGTTCATGGAATTTCCACTCTGGCCAACAGTAGGCCTTGCACATGACCCTCAGTTGCATGATGAATGATTCCCATTAGTCAACGTTGACATCAAAAATGGGTGCTCTTGGTTTGAAATCTGTCATTGTTGGGTTGTGTGTAGGAGCATTCCGTTGGTCTCCGTACCCAGTGTTTCTCGAGTATGTGTCCATTAGATGGTCCCGAATATATCTGGATTGGGTGTGAAACTGAGTTTGTTAGCCTTACCCTTCATACATTGGTCGTTGTGGTATTTTGATGCGCAAAATTGGCATTTCAGGTTGCCTTGGATTATCTCTCCCTCTTTGCGGGATTGAAGCAAAGAGCCGGTCGCCAGCAAAATCTCTGGCTTCCTCATCCAAATCAGCTTGATTTAACTGCGGCACTGGTGGGAAGCCTACTTTGTTTGTTGTATCTAGCCCTGTTGGAGCGTTTGGTGCAGATCGGCTCCTAGGTGTTGGTTCAAAGGCCACATCATCGAACAGTTCATTCTGTTCTCTTTGTTCTGCCATGAATGGTGGTCGTGACAGTGTGTCAGGGAGTTGCCTACTTCGTAGTTCCATCTTCTTTAAGAAATCAGGTCAAAGGTAGAAGAAGAAAGTAGATGAAGTTGTAATTGCAGTGAGCTCGGGGTACCCCTAATTGCCGGGTTAGTCCAGAACTTGGTTATGTGGTTAACCTTAGTGATATTGGTATCTGCTTAGTGTTCTGTGCGTTATGGGACCCTTAATTGCCGGGCTAGTCCAAAACGTGCTATTTTGGTGTCTGCTTGTTATGAATGTTTTTTTGCGTTTTGGGACCCTTACTTGCCGGGCTAGTCCGAAACGTGTTATGCATGTGCGTTGACGTTTTATTTGAGATTTATGCCCAACATTCACACAATCTCACAAACTAACTGGTTCTCTCGCACTTACATAACATTAACAGCATGAAACTTCATAATTACTTAACTCATGCAGCCAAATATATGAAACTTAAAATAAAACCTATCACATTCCCTAGAGAAATTTTCTTAAACTATGATGTAGGAAAGTCATCCACGAAGGAGGGTAGTATTGTTTATTAGTAGTTTAAGTATGGAGATTCGGAAAATTGACTGACTTATTCCACAACTTAACACATGCAGCTAAATATATTAAACTTTGCCAATAAATCTTATCGCATGCCCTAGAGAGAATTTCTTACACTACGTTGTGGGAAAGTCATCCACAAAGGAGGTAAGTTTTTTGTGTTAGCAGTCTCCCTAAGGAGATTTGAAAAATTGACTGGCTTATTCTACAAGTTATCGCATGCAACTGAATTAAGCTATAAACTTATCCAATAAAACCCATCGCATGCCCTAAAACTAACCACAGGATCCCGCAGGGTTATCTGTGTCTGTAAAGAGAACGTTTGATTAAAGTAACTTAAATTAAAACTTATAGCACCCAATTAAATATATAAACGATACTTAAAGCATGCAGGTAACGCACCTTACTATCTTTCACTCATTTTCACTCATACCGTTTCCATAATTTAGAACAAGTAGGTTGTAACTGATAATGTATGTGATGTTTATTGAAGTGACTGTTGTGTTGATTAAGTGTTGTAATTGCAAAGTCAGAAAGAAGTAAAGGTAAGAAATTCACCTCCACAAAAGTATTCTTTGTTGTGCAGATTCCTTTCTGTGGTGATCCCGCTTCTGACGCCAATTTGTCGTAAACCTCGTGCTTGGTCCGAGTTTATTGGATTCTCAGTTAATCGTCAGGTTGCCGACACCACAGGCTTTTTTAATTCGGTTAGCCAGGAACCTTTATTTTCTTTGACTAACAACACGTCACAGTTAATTATTCATTTCCATTAATTAAATATTCTTAAACATAGTACAGTTCACTAAAGTCTGCCAGCCTTGAGTTTAGAAATTGCAAACAGCCCTGCAGGTAAATGTAAGATAGCTTTGTTCCCAATAGTTAAAGTACACATAGAAACTGATCCCGATTGAAACTTATCCAAAAATTACTAAGTTCAATAGAAAGTTAAAAAATCATCAAACTTATAAGAAATGGAATCATTATCCATAAACTATCTTAGATGTCGGTAAATTTACAATGTCCAAAATATTTATTATTTAATTATAATTACCAGTGATGCAGATTTTTTAAACAGTCAAAATTTTGGTTTCGGAATGCTGCAGCATATTTGTTTTATACACCCTCAGGCTAGAAAAACATTGGCCAATAGTCGACATCCATTAATATCCTTCAATACATCTTTTCTCGGCTTATTTCAATTTTAATTGACTGTTGCCTAACCTTAGAGGAGTGTCGTGATTCTGATTGACAGATAAGAGTCTAAGACAAGGCATGTCAGCCCCTCCCTCGGACAAAGGAAACATGACAATTAACTAAAATGCATGTATAAACCAACAAATAGCATATCCATATTCCTCTAACAAAATGCTTCATTTTGCTTGTAAACATAACATATATTGGTTATCAGATGACAGACTTGTGTTATTAATTAGTTACTGGCAGTTGAGACATTAAACATAATCTATGCACTAATCAGAAACAAATGAATTACAGTATTTACACAAACACAGTATATACACATGTAATGCAAAATAATGAAACCCTATAGTGAAAAAGATGCATGAAAATGATCAGCATTATGTCTCCTTTATGGATGGTCATTATCTACTGCAGTATGTATGTACAGGTAAACCAGTGCATCTAACTGAAGTCAATGTTGCCATGGAAACAGTCTCATTGCACAGTAGACTGTTGAGATTATTGATTTTCCCAATCCAATTGATCTTAGAAGATGTTCAATCAATACACCAAATTACAGTAGGTTAACTTGGCTTATCAATAAAGATCAAAGATAAGGCTCTACAGTGCATTAGTACATGTACAATTATTCAGTGACATAGAAACAATAAGTTTATTAAATTGCATGGAAACTACTGTCTTTATGTACACCACATTTAATGAAGGAAGTCCCAGGTTTATAACAATAATAAGATTTTAGAACTGTAATTAACTTCGTGTAATTTCAACCCATAACGTAATTAAACGTCATTCCGAACGTTTTCCGAGTATTAGTGTAAAACTACAAAATTGAGTCAAAATTAAAACAAGATAGCGAACCCAATACGCAAGAGCTTAAATTAAAAGCCACGAGATATAATACAAAACTTCAGAGGTGTAGAGATAAATCATTGGTTTTCACCACTGGAGGTTCCAGGTGCGAATACAATTTTTTTTTTTATTACTCAAGTTGTTTTTCCCCTTCTATTGTTATAATTTAAGACTTTTGTGATATTGTATTGTTGTTAATTAATACATGACACATAATTAATATTTAGATAGTACGAAGAAGCGTGTCTTTTCGCGATGTTTTTAATGGATAACGTATTTTGGATTCCAAGTTTAAGCTGTTTAGTTTAGTTAAGTTCCTGATCTGTGATAAGTACCATGAAACTTATTTTTTTCCAATATGCATTGAGTAATGTCTCACTTTAAAAAACATATTTAAACCTTTTTATGTTGTATATTTTCTGTATGAAAAAATGTCAGTGTTAATATAATTGATAAGGTGAACAATGTTTTCTATATCGGGCCTGATTGATTTTGTTTACGAATGATATACTACAAGTCCATCATACATGTCAGCATTTTATGATTGCTGTGTATGAATTATGATTCATAAATTTAAACAGCATATACAATTTTCATTTCATCGTACCTCAAAAAGTTGTTGCTCTGGTGTCCTTTCTACAATTGAGTAATTAAATGGTAATTGAATTGAATGCGTTTTAATTCCCTTATTATTGGTAAATTTGAATTGCAACGCTATAAGGTAAAATTTTACTGACACTTATATGTAACATGAATATTGCTGGGTCAAGTTTGAGGTTGAGCGTTCTATGTTCCAGTGCTTTGAATTCGCCGTTTCAAGGAGGTGACCCCAGCTTTATTCTTCTATTTGTGCATATTGCTTTGTATTGTGCCGTACTGTTTTGGCATGGGTCAGTTGCCATAAATAAAGGACCAAAATCTTGTGTATAATACGAATGCAATACTGCTTGATCAGCTGGTGTTTCACTTCTTTATGTCAACTTTAGCATGGTAATGAAGTACTCGTATGTGGCCTACGAAGATGTTTAATGTAAAATATTTTATTTTAATCAGTCATGTATTCATCATAGAAAGCTTATACTTCCAAAGTTTATTTTCTCCTTTAGCGATTGTGGATAAAAATTCTTTAACAAACTGCTAATGATTGCAATTGGTATTGTTCTGATTTTCCGAGCAGAATAACAACCCTTGTGTGCTTATATTTTCTTTATTAAACTTGCAACACCTAAGCTCCTATCATAAATGGATATTCAATAAAAAAAAAAAAATATCATCAATAAATCTTGTTTTAAATATATATGCTCATCAGAATGACCTTGGTAAATAAATAGTTTAGAACAACATCAGGAAAAAACGATTTAGGGCTTGCAAATAGGAATATCTGAGAAATCTGTATTGTTCTGTAAATGTTTCTGAAACTTTTATGATGGATGCAAAATACCATAACAAACGAAACTATGTGAAGAAACAATACTAAATCAAAATGTACAAATACAGTTTACACTCTTAAAACATACTTAAAACTTTAAAACATACATACAAAGATGATTATCATAATCAATTAAACATTTAAATTATTAATAAAACGCAACATCAATTATAACTTCAATAATTATAAAATGTTGTTTTTCAAGATTAGTTCAATGGTGGATGCTGCTGCCATATCTTGGAAGTGCTTTGGCGGATTTCATTGAAACTTGGTATGAGTATTTTTTCCTATTACCAGATGAAAATCGATTGTATAACAACGATCGTATAAACTTTAGCTTGATAGGCCTACTATCGATATTTTAGACCATGGTTTTCCGATCTATATCTTAAGAACACTATATGGTTCAATGTGACGTCATAGCAAACGATGACGTTGAAGTAAACAAACACTTCGTAGTCAACTTGGGAAACCAGCGCTGTTTCTTTGAAATTTTAAGTATTTTACTCTTTTTGAACGATAAACGACCACAAAATAATAGGATAAATATAATATTATGTGAGTGTCTGATAGAGATCAAGTTTACCATGCTCGGCTCGAAACTTTGTAGCGCTCGGCAAGCCTTGCGCTACATGTTTCTCAGCCTCGCATGATAAACTTGATCTCTATCCGACACTCACATAATATTCTCATTATGTAGGGATAAGAGGATGATGCACGCCAAATGAAATTGTACACCATATAATAAAAGAGTTATGGCCCTTTGTTCTTTGAAAAAATGCGTTTTTTGTGTGTCCGGAGCCATATCTTGGAAGTGCTTGTGCGGATTTCATTGACACTTGACATGAGTATATATATGGATAAGAGGATGATGCACGCCACATGACATTGAACACCGTCGGATAATAACAGAGCTATGGCCCTTTGTACTTTGATAAAATGCTTTTTTGTGTGTCCGGAGCCATATCTCGGAATTGCTTAAACGGATTTCATTGAAACTTTGTATGAGTATATATATATGGATAAGAGGATGATGCACGTTGGAGTTTTCCATCCGTCCAGAAAACTTTTGTGTCAAGAAGTATAATAGCGGGGGATATCAATTCAACGAATTTGCTTGTTGTATTAAATTGCATTGTTATTTTGGCGCCAAACATTACAGTGATGTGAAGTAATGTATCGTATATTATTTTAAATATTATATTTGCTTTAAGGTATGGCTCAATTCTCCGAATGCGGAAACATGTTGAAGACCAGAGCTGGGCTATTGCGCCACACTAGGAGACACTCTAACTCTGGAAACTATTACTGCTGTGGGAAAGCATTTCAGGTAAGATTAAATACCTTGAAAATAGTTACATTTTTATACAGTTATACTAACGAACAGATGAACGGATTTTCTTAAAACAGCACAGATATACAATATATCTATCAGGTTATCGTATATTTTGAAATATATCAATAATAGTAAAATCGTTGGTAATTAAAAAATAAAGAATGCGTGTCCTCTGATACTAACATTTTTGAAATAGCGTGTTTACGCACTGAAATGTCACGTGAATAAAATAGTTTTTTTCTCAGGATTCCTACAATCTTAGAGGGCATAGGGCCTCAAAGCACGAAGGACCCAAATGTCAAGTGTGTGTACAGTGCGACAGGAGCTTTGCGGACAAGTACCTACCCGCGGCTCACGAGAAAAGTGCAAAAAAGAGGGATTGGTGAAAAGTTACCAATGTGTGGTTGGCAGTTAGAAGTGAGAATGACCTCAAAGAGAACGTCAAGATCCACCTGCCGGACAAGTGTTATAGGTGTGAGGAGTGTTTCAAAACGTACCAACACAAAATAAATCTTTCTCGAGACATGAGAACCTAACATAAATCCGTGAATACTGATCAAAAATCATAATAGTTAACAGTTGGTCTGTGTAACTTGATTATCGTGGTACGTTATTTTATTCGTTGTTCTATTTTCACTTTACTTTTCAAAATGATTCTAAAGTTATCCGAATTTGATTAGTTTTTATGTTTTGTTTAGTTCGTTTATGTGTTTCTGTTGAAATCATTCTCAAATAATTGTGCAATAATTTGGATTTACGTTATTCATTAATAAATCGCATCTGTGATTTGTGTTATCGAATCTGTGATTCTGTTTTAATTATAACTTGATTAAAGTTTTGCGATGTGTTTTTTTTTTCGTTCAATTTTATATACCGATGTCACGAGCTAGTTCGATAATCATAAGCAGCCAGGTTTCTTATAGTAGTGATTTTAGCGATTGAGTTACAGAGTTAACTGCCTGCTTATATTTATTCTAGTCCGTGGTATTTGACAGTAAACAATGTGTGCAATGAGGTTGTGTATACAATACAATACTCCTTAAAGGGATCTTTTCACGGTTTGATAAATTGACAAAACTGAAAAAAGTTGTTTCAGATTTGAAAATGTTCGGTTTAGATATGATATTTGTGAGGAAACAGTATTACTGAACATTTGCCGTGGTCTAATATAGCCATTTTATGCATCTTTTTACGATTTAAAAACCTAAAAATTATAAAGCGTTGCAATGCGAACGATTAAATAATTTGGAGAGTTCTGTTGTTGTCGTTAAAATTTGTGAAACTACGAAGATTGCTATAACGTATAAAATACGCAACTTATTTATGCTTGGCCGGATAGCTCAGTTGGCAAATGCGTTTTTACTTCAGGACTCCGGGGGTTACTGGTTCGAGCTCTGCTGCGGGCTACTTTTTTCGATTTTTTACTGGAGCTTTTAAAATTTAATGTTTACATTTATCAATATAAAGCATTTAATGACAAACTTCAAAACATGCCAAAACCTGTGAAAAGGCCCCTTTAATGCAAACTATGTCTTGGTATTCTTTACAGATGCATCCCACCACAATAAAAGAGGAGAATTGTACATATATAATCATTTAAAATAATATTTCTACATTAACTTTTTATATTCTCTTCAAAATAATTAACGCTAAAGATAAGCATACACTTGTTACACTAAATAAACCGACATAATTTATAGTATGACATTAACACCAACACATGGCGAATGATTGTCAAGATCTATACTGTGTAATAAACTAATGCAACAATATAAATTCCAAATATAAGGAACTTAACACACACACACACACACATATATATGTTTCTACTATGTCCATTATTTTATTTTTAGTAAATCTTACCGGTTACCTTCAACTTTAAATAACAACAAAATAAACAATAATGTCGACAGTGTAACATTTTTTGCCGTTTAAAGTTTCTTCACAATGATGCAAGCACTTTGAAATCGATGACAAACCATTGCGTCTGGTGGATTCTGTTTTATCAGTTTTTATTTCAACTTTAATTTTAAATCATACATATTACTCAGGACAGAACATGCCTTTGCTTTTTTCAATTTGTGTAATATTTGACACAATTTCTATTGCAGAATGTGTGTCCGAATGCAAAAACAAACGATTGTATACACTATCCGAAGAAATATAATAGAGGCATGGATGTGTACCGTATGATAATGCACGCTCATGCATACTTTAACGTAACATATGCTAAAATTTCAATTGTGTTCGTCTATCCCCAGTTTTATTCTTGGCAACAGTTTGCACTATCGTTTCGTCTCGCCCGCTCCCACTTTACTCCTAGTGTCCCCTTCTGTATAGCATTCCTTTCGCGTGAAACTGTTTCCTCTTTTTTTCTTCCCTTAACCATTTTCCGTTCACTAGTGTCAAATAGGTGGTTACTGAAATGAATCAATTGCTAAATAATAATAATAATAGATCTACGACTACTACTTTGCTACTACTACTACTACTACTACTACTACTACTACTACTACTACTACTACTACTACTACTACTACTACTACTACTACTACTACTAGTAGTACTACTACTACTACTACTACTAATACCACTACTACTACTACTACTACTACTACTACTACTACTTCTACTACTACTACTACTACTAGTACTACTACAATAACTACTACTACAAATAGCAGTAGTAGTAGTAGTAGTGCCAGTAGTAGTTGTAATAGTAGTGATAGTAGTAGTAGTAGTAGTAGTACTTGTTGTTGTATTGAAATAATTGAAATTAAATAAAAAATATATATTGTCGTTATTATTTCAATTTATCCGTAAATTGTAGGAACACGGATACCACACAGATCCTTTAAAAGACGTATACCACATAGATCAAGTTACTGTCAGAATATTTTTCTTGAACTTTTTTTCGTAAATATATAACAGAAACCTGAAAATGAATTCAAAATGGTATATTGTAAGCTCCGCCCTTAAAGTTTATTGCTAAATTTCACCAGAGGTGATGTTTCTGTGTCAAAATAAAATAATGTCCTCACACGGATCCTACCTTTTCTATCCGTCCAAACACGCGGTTGCACTTTACTAAAAAAATAATTATTTGTTTTATAAAATCATGGCACATATAGAAAACTGTCATGAATTAGCGGGCTCTCCACTTTATCCCATTAAAAAAGGTGAAATATTAAAAAAGTAATCCTGAAAAATCTTACCTGCGTCGCGCTTTTGTTGATATTTTACTCCCCACAGATCTATAAAAGTCACGTGGTATAGGCACTGTGATGTATGCTGTCCTTGCCTTTTATGTTATTTTTCCATTGAAAAATGTTAGAAAACGATCAATGAAGATACTGAAAAAATGCAACAAAACTAAGAGACTTTTAAAAGCCTCTGGAGTTCATTTGATTATGGCAATTCACCCTTTTTTTTAAATACATAAAACACAACATAAACAACATTAACAGCAAACAAGTAAATTAATAACGAGCGCAATGTTAGCCTTGTTAGCCTTGTTCCTGTTTCGTACTTAGACGAGGAGTTCATCAACTAATCACAAGCCTTTTAAAGCAAATATACATTAACTGAAATATGGCTATATAGAAAATACTGTGTTCAAACGACGACTGGTTAATGCAAAATTGAAGGGAACTTATCTCAAGTGTTTTGTGGACAATTAATGCAAACCTTTGATGCTTTAAGCCGGTATTTTGTTTTTAGTACGTCCACACCGCATAGGTCTTGTTATGCATTAAATAAAACCAACAACAATGCATTACAGTGATCATTGCCCTATGCTATTGCGCTCCATGCTGTGTGACAAGATCAACCACAATGCCCTACTGGACCTGACTGTGTTCTTTTACAACCTCGCTGAGAACTTCGCGCGTGTCCTACAGTTCAACGGCCTTGACCTTCAGTTTCTGGTAAGATGTCAATGTATTACATGATTCAACATTCAAAACATACCTGCGTACCATACCATACATTGTTTCTGTGTTTTTTTCAAGTTAAAAGAATTTAAGTCGTTGCAATCTTGGTGACAATGAATTACTTTTGCATAATGTTACATATTTTTTATATCGCGGTGTGATTTCATTAATAGCAATTCGTAGGACATCATTCACACGAACTTTCTGCTAAAACCACAGACTTATATAGAAAATGAAGTCTGCCATAAAAAAATACAAAGAAATTACATTCTAAATATCACGATTAATCGACTTTTAAAACTATTATACATCGAATTTATTCACCATATTGTGCTTTATATACATTCGAATTAACATTATAAATAACGTTAATAGTAGAAACTCTTCTTAACAAAAAATACCCAAAATATTGTATTGTATATAAATCTCAAAATATATTCAAGGAAACAATAAACCCTAATTACGTACAAATGCTGAAACGGGCACCTTAGAGTGGCAAGGTCGAAACATGTATATAAGGAAGATGAATGAACAACGCCGCTTACAAACTTCTTGCAGTGTTACCTTTCTATGCGCGTAGATGCGAACTATGATATCTCTGCGTGGAAGCTGTGGTTATTAACAAACCACTGAAAGTAACCTTTAAAATTAACAAGAGCACCCATAACGGGTGCCACGCTCGGCTGCGAAAGCTTGTTAGAAATTATTTTTTTAGAGGTCACAGTGTCCTTGACCTTTGACCTAATGACCCAAAATGGGTGTTGCGTGTAGAACTCATCAAGGTGCATCTACATATGAAGTTTCAAAGTTGTAGGTGGAAGCACTTTGATTTTTGAGGCAATGTTAAGGTTTTTGTTAAAGTTTTATATTAGAGGTCACAGTGACCTTGACCTTCGACCTAGTTACCCAAAAATGGGTGTGGCATGTAGAAGTCATCAAGGTGCAACTACATATGAAGTTTCAAAGTTGTAGGTGGAAGCACTTTGATTTTAGAGCCTATGTTAAAGTTTGATATTAGAGGTCACAGTGACCTTGACCTTTGACCTAGTACCCAAAAATGGGTGTGGCGTGTAGAACTCATCAAGGTGCATCTACATATGAAGTTTCAAAATTGTAGGTGGAAGCACTTTAATTTTAGAGCCAATGTTAAGGTTTTAGCACGACGCCTACGGCGAACGGCGGACGGCGGACGAGCTGGCTATCACAATAGCTCGGGTTTTCTCCAAAAACACAGCCTCGCTAAAAGTGAACTAATTGATGGAAATTAGTATGCCCTGTTCGAAGTGGCTTATATTTCTTTGCATCTGTCCGTCGGTCGGTCGATCAGTCGGTCGTTAGTTGGTCGGTAAGTACTTTGCATCGTCGAACCAAAGATCATTTCGTTTCAGCACAATATTTAAAGAACTTTTCATGCTACGATCATTTAAATTGGTTTGAGTGTTATTTGAGGGATGACAAAAAAGACGGAAACGTGTGTATTTCTTAACTTTTCATGCAATATTTGTAAAAATTTCTCCCAGAAACAGAACTAATACAGATATTTGAACTTATAGACGAGTACAGCCCGCTAATTAAAAGTTACATGTGCTTCATGATTTACAGCTACAAAACTGATGTTTTCACTTCTCACGTGTTCGACTTAATACTAATGAGCATGATGTACTTATTTAACTTTGAATTGAAAAATCACATCTTCGAATGGATGCATTAACTTCCTGATAGGCCATGTCCTAATAGGGGTTTCCATGCACCCTCCCCCCCCCCCGGGGATTAATTTTCACCCTATACCAAGTTGTTCAGTAACTCAAGTAAGTAAATTTTTCACTCGTCCTCAAACATAAACTCAATTGAAAGTGTTCGTATCAACCAGTTTCCATGGCAACCGCCACTCAAACTTGGAAAACGGACCAGGGCGACTATATCACATCATTATTATATTAGATTTTATCGTAATACAAACAAATTAGTGTTTAAACAAAGGCAACACATTGTGCTATATTTTAAAGACCAAATTATATATTTATCTCGTTAGCATATTCATGAATATTAATGAGAAACACAATCGGGAAAATATAGACAAATATCCCTATATAGACTGAAAAATAATAAGTACAGATTGTTTTCAGTAAATATGTGACTGTCAGCATAAGCCACTACTTGCAGACAATTAAAAAGAGCGATATAAAGGACATTTCTTGAAGGTAAATAGATTTCAAACGCCCCGAAAAGTGGGTGGGGTAAACACAAAAACAAGGAAAATAACATAATCTCTTCCTATTAGTTATTTAGTTGCTCATTGCTGCTTTTACTTGTTATTTTAATTTAAATACATTTTGGGTATACTGTTCAACTGTCTTTATCGTCAACTCTTTCCGTTTCAGTATCACTTCATCGGTGTCATTATCGTCTTCAAGTTAATTTGCCTTTTCCTCCAATACATCAACAATTTGAGGCGGGGGTATATCTCCATCAATCCAAAGAGGTTCAATCAGGCCTGTATCAGTGTTTTTTGTCCATCCATGTCCTTCCGTTGCAAGTGATCTATCTGGATTGGGAATGTGTGACCTTTTCCATATGCCAACTTGATAATTCAGTCTACGGATGTGTTGAAGGAGACATTGCTAGCAGGGAGGAGACACTGACAAGTCTACATTCTTTGACGCATTTGGGCTATAATCACAGATCTCCTTTATTTTAAGAAAACGCAATTTATCTAGTGTACCGAGTCGTTTATAGCATTTCCATACATGACACACGTGAAAATATCCAATTCACCCACTACTATGTCTTCAACTGTCTAGGTATTTCCTAAAGCAGGCATTGGAGCCACGGTTCGTGGCCTTTTTTCCATCAACTTGAAGTTGATATGCCCCTTTCCTTTGAAAGCGCTTGTTGTGTCACAACCGCAGTAAGCATGTATACTTAAAAGTGCTGATCTGAACTCTTCACTTAATCCCGTAGCTACTTCACTCATGCCAAATAGTTTTCTATGGTTGCCAGCACCAGTGTAAAAAGTATCTTGCAACCGTCAAATAATTGAATGTAGTACAAAATTATGAAGAATATGTCACTGTCAAGGGTTCGAATTTGAATAGTGTTGTAACCCTGTTTTTCCCATATAGGGCATATATAATTACTGTAGTGTCGGTTTCCTCTTGTGTTGATTTTAGGTCTTCAATAAGTGCCTTTTCAGTGGTTTCTCCATCTCCATCTTGTTTATTTGCATATTCATAGCTCTCCCATGACTTGCACGTGATCTTCACAAGTTGTTGCTTGTTCTCGTCATTTGTGAGGAAATTCTTCCAGTCTTCCGGGTTTTTGGTGTTTTCGCCTTTCACCAGAAGTTTTTCACCATCGAACAAGTGTGTGACGTCATGACTGACGAGTCTCGTGGAGACAGCGTGCATAGATACGCGACTGTCAATTCCATGGTTCTTGCCAGTATCGGTCACGAGTGCACCAACGTTCAGTTCACAAAGCTGATAACTTCACTTAACCAAACTTATTGGGGCAGTGAATCAGCAAAAGGAGGTCAGAAAAAAAGCGCTTAACGTTATTCAACCCACATTTCCCAATTCACACTTTATACCAATAATGGCCAATTAAACAATATGTTTGCGATAGATTTAGAAGGGCAATTGAGAAAAAAGAACCACTTACCTTCCATCCTTTAAAATATATAAGCAACACATGATACAGACGTGCGATTTAAATTGTGGCTGATGCTTTGCATTGTTATTTCGCAAAGTTCATCCTTAATTTTCATAACGTCCCAAACATTCTGAAATGCAGAGTGGTTAGCGCATTTTCTTATTATAATTAATGTCCGGGTTTCGTTGCAGGCATATATATACCCTCGCTTAACAAATGTGTAAGAGGTATACTGGTTTAAGGTTGTCCGTTTTGCTGTCCAATTTTTGGCCGATCATTTTTTAAAGAAACAAACAAAAATCAGCAACTTAAAAGCTCAGTGCACAGACAGGCATAGTTTATTTAGACTTATACAATAGTACATCGTCTTAATACTAAAAATACACATCATATTCTGTCACGTGAATGCGAATAATAACATAACATTATATAACATAAAATCAATACAAATAAACATAATATATGGTAAAAACACATAAGTTCTAACGAGGGGTGGTGAAATCTATTCAACAGTATTATTTAGGATTGTATTTCTTACAACTAGAGCTTTTTTTTATATATTTGCATACATTGGAAATAACTAATCTATCACAAGAAACTAATAATTTGTGAAATTTATACACAGATGGGTTAATATAAAATAACTTACTTATATATTTTTTTCTTAAATCAATGTAACATCGGCATATACATATAAAATGATATTCGTCTTCTAAATCAGTGTCATTACAACATAAACAATATCGTTCATTACGTGGAATATTGTGTTGGGCATATCTGCTAGTTTAAATTCTCAACGGGTGTGCAGAGACTCTTATTCTTACAAAAAATAAACGCAGACGTCTAGGAAGTAAGTCCAAATATTCTTCATATTCAAAAGAGGTTTTAAAAACTTTATACATATCTAATACAGGACTGCTATTCAGTTTACCATACCACTCTTGTCTAAAATTGTCAACAAGTCTACATTTGAATTCTCTAATAAAACTATTTATTTGCACAACATTTGGATTTTCAAATACATAACCAAATCCATAATTATTTAACATGTTTTTGACATGTGTGACCCAATTTGTAAAACATTTATTACAATCGTTTAAAGCTTGTTTGTAAACAATTTGTATAATAATATTTTCACTGGTTAAAATTTCAAACCAATATTTTATAATTTTTACAAACCTGTTTATATACAATGGATATCTACCTAATTCTCCATACACAGCAACATCACATGTATTTATTTTAACCTGAAGTAATCGTTTGCAAAATTTTAAATGTATGCGTTCAATGTCATCTGACTTGTTAAAACCCCATACTTCTGCGGAATAATTTAATATGGAACCCACAAAGGAGTTAAACAACTGACATTATATTTTTGGTTTAATATCGAAGTCATGACATTTTATCAACAATGTATTCATGGCTTTAAGGGTTTTACCAATCAAATGTTCTTGGTTTAATTTAAAACTTCCAGTATAATTTAGTACTGTGCCTAAATAATTAAAGTTATCAACAACTTCAATAACATTACCATTGTATTCCCATTTTTCATTTTGTCTTAAACCTCCTCTCTTCCGAAACACCATAATTATCGTTTTAGCAGTGTTAACATTTAAACCCCAAGAATTGCAGTATAAATACAATCTATCTAAATGTGACTGGACTTCAGCAGGTGACTTGCCTAAAATGGCCATGTCATCAGCAAATAATAGTAAAATCATCGTTATATCATCTATACTCAAACCAGAGTTAATGTTGTCTTGTAGGTACAGTTCAAGATCTTCAACAAATAAAGAAAACAAAATCGGCGACATAACTTCACCTTGCCTCAGTCCAACCGCGTAACTAAAATAATCTGAATAAGATGAACATGATTTAACACGCGACTTAACATTTGCATACATATCCTTCACTATTCTAAGCAATTTACCTTGTATACCAGACTTAAACATTTTCAACCATAATGCATTGCGGTATATACTATCAAAACATTTTAACATATCGACGTATATTACATACAAACGTTTATTTTCATTTAAATAATTTTGAACAATCGACATCAAGATATAAATAGCATCAACAGTTGAATATCCTTTCCTAAATCCGAATTGCGCATCCGAAATAATAGTGTTTTCGTTGCAAAACGTTTCAATGCGTTTGTTTAGGATCGTAGTAAATAATTTTGAAAAGCAACTAACTAAAGTAATGCCTCTATAGTTATTTACATCATTAACAGCACCTTTTTTATGCAAAGGGATTATAACACCTTCTGTCCATTTATTGGGAAAAAAAGCCCGATACAAGAATACCGTTAAAAACATCGCACAAATGTGCTGACAATATATCACTGCATTCAAGAAAATATTCATTCAAAATACAATCAATACCTGACGATTTATTTCGTTTTAAATGTTTTATTGCATTGTTAACTTCTTCGACAGATATAGGTACGTCAAGTTCTGGGAATACAGAATTTTCTTAGTTAAAATTGTTATTTAAACAAAAATCTTCTGCTTCATAATTACAAAAATCAGACTCATTGTTACTAAGCTTTTCGAAAAATTGTGTAAATTCTTCTAAGGATATTTTATTTTTATGGAGTTATTTTTTTATTTGAAAAATTTCCAAAAATCTCTTGGATTGTGTTGTCTTAAATTTTCTATCTCCAACATTTTTTGCCGATAGCAACAGGCTTTCTTCTTGCGGATTAAGTCTTTATAATACCTCTTACTTGTGCATAAACGTTCTCTGTTTATATCTGATTTACTTGAGCTAAAATACGTAAAGCGTCATTGTACAGGCATGACACTGTTAGTTGTAGTGTAGTTTATTGTTAGCACATTTTTGTTTGTAATAATACTCCAACGACTGTGAGGTTTTAAGTAAAAACCAATTAACAGGGTGCTGAATCAACGAGGTTTCCCGGGTTTTACACACAGGCTAGACAGAATGTAAACACACCGTTAATAACTTTATTTTTGCAAAAATCTTAAGTTATTGAAATACATTTGCAAAAATCTTTAGTGCATAAGACAGTTTTTCTTGCAGTTTGTGACGATATCTTAAGGTATAAGTAAGTCCTTGAATACGTCTGAAATCGTTGACAAAATTTCACGTTGCGTGAATCATAACAGTGTATAATAAATGCAGTAGATACCGAATTTCGGAACACGAACACATGCTTATTAAATAAAGTAATCCCGATGTATTTCACAATGCCATAAGCAGCATAAAAACTTTTTTGCTCTTCTTGAAATTCTGAACAAAAAAATGTTAAAAAGTTATTTGAAATAAAGCACCACTTACCGTCGTGTATACATCCATTAAAGTTAAAAGGGGGAACCCCGTAAGTCACGTGATCCAGAACCCTGATAAATGGTATTTTCAAAGTATACAAAGGAATTTACGAACACGTCCGTTTAAGTGTTCGTGTCTTGTCTCAAGGTCGTCAACGATTGGGCATACGGAACCGGCTTGTATAGAGGCAAATTATATTATTTGTTTATCAAATCACACGGCTTAGGAAAGCCCTAGGAAAAGCCATTATATATATATCCCGAAGGAACGGTAGACACGTTACAAAAATTGGTGGCAGCGGTGGGATATATTGGGACGACCTTTAAAGCATCCCGACTCAGCCTCACGATGGCTTCACATCAAGAACAAAGCGACTTGGATAGGATAAGAGCCGAACTTGAGCATGTCAAGCTAGAAAATGCTAGACTAAAACTTGAATCCGAGATCACTGGTATTGAAAGGGAATTGGAACTTGCTGCAAATACATCGACATCGACGTCCACACCCAAAACACTCGGGGACGACACGGTGGGTAGCGACAGCAGTTGGGATAGCGACCCCGAAGTTGGTGTAGAGGAAGAACCTTGCATAGATTTTAACGTAGGAAGAATAATCAGGAAACGGACGGCGCCAGAACCAGTCATGGCTCCTAAGAAGCCGCATCTGGCCGTGGAGCAGGCATGCAGCTCCTGGATGGGAAACGAGGTCAGCTGTGATCGCCCACTTGAAACTGCCGCTCCAGACCATAGTTCGATGAGAAGACAGGTCCCCACGGTGGTTGGCTGTAACGTACAGACCCAGACAGACGAACCTAGGGTAAACAAATGCGATGTGTGCGATATCACCCTCGGCAACCAGGCCATGATGTTCGTACACAAGGGTTGCCATTGTGTCGACAATCCTATGAGATGTAATGTCTGCGGTGAAACATGCCATGACGCGATGGGTTTCTATATCCACATAACCATGGGGCATACTGCCAAATGACTGAGACACATTTAGAACTGTTAGAGTTAGCTGTATAGTTTATTGTTACTGTTTCTCGTTCATTGTTTCATCAGGTCACATTCATGTTGTTTTGATCATTTTACTCAACAGGATACTAGTCATTTTTGAACTTTAAATCTCATGTTTTTGTTGTATACGATTGTTTCTGTATTACTACTGGAAGTAGTACGTGGTTCGTCAATTAAAGATGTTATTGACACATTTGTTTTACTTTTAGATATAAAATATTGTAAGCGGGACGCTTGAAATCGGAGGCGTGGGTAGTGTGACGATTTTGGCCGGTATTTTATCCTTTAGGTTCATTATTCTTTGAGTTCTTTCCTATTATTTACACCAAAACGAAAGTACATTTCCCGCGAACAAGCATTCGACTATTCGGTACGTTCCACGCAAATAGCGTGTGTATTTTGGGTTGATCATTGTATTTTTATGTACATAATTTGATGATTTAATAATACAAGTCGGTTATTAAGATGCACAATATGTATTTCATAATATAGCCACAGTATTATACAATTACTGTTTGAAACGGTAGGGTTGTGTTTACATGAAATAGTAGGGTGATGTCTTTAGCAAGCGGGTCACGTGGTATATATATATCAGTATATAAAGCGCTGCTCTTATGGGGAGTGGGCAGTCTGCGTTCGATCGTCGAACAGTTCACAACGTTAAATACGTTGCATTAATGAGAGACCTTATACCATTGAAATTATCTGGGACTGTGGATGCCTTTTGAGTAGAAGTGACCAAAGCAACTTTGCGCACTACACCATAGCTTGCTGGGTAGCTTCAATAGAGACTCATACCTTTGTCCGGGTCACAGGTTTTCATTGGTAATATAAGACAGTGCACGTTTCTGGTCTCTTAGGTCAGCCTGAGCAAGGGACATCTCTGTGACTTTGGATACTTTCGAGTGGAGGTGAACCTGGCAACTTTGCTCACAACATACCATAGCTTGCTGGGTAGCCTAGAGACTCGTATATAAGTCCGGGTCAAAGGTTTCCATTCCAGTTAGTGCACGTGTCAGGTCTCGTAGGTCAGCGTGAGTCTGTCAAGCTACTGATTGTCGCTTGTACAACACTGACCGATTGTCTTCCTTGCATAACGCAGAGGGGGGACATTGATTGTCTTCCTTGCGTAACGCAGAGGGGAGACACTGCAGACTCGTTGCTATAGGTGTAAGACACCCGAGGTGACCCAAGTCACCCAAGACACCCGAGGTGACCCAAGTCACCCAAGACACCCCAAGTCGATCCAAGTCAACCCAAGTCGACCCAAGTCGATCCAAGTCAACCCAAGTCGACCCAAGTCAACCCAAGTCGACCCAAGTTGACCCAAGTCAATCCAAGTCAACCCGAGTCGACCCAAGTCGACCCAAGTCAACCCAAGTGATCAAAGCAATCCAAGTCGCACAGGGCATACGGAACCGGCTTGTATAGAGGCAAATTATATTATTTGTTTATCAAATCACACGGCTAAGGAAAGCCCTAGGAAAAGCCATTATATATATATCCCGAAGGAACGGTAGACACGTTACAAAAATTGGTGGCAGCGGTGGGATATATTGGGACGACCTTTAAAGCATCCCGACTCAGCCTCACGATGGCTTCACATCAAGAACAAAGCGACTTGGATAGGATAAGAGCCGAACTTGAGTATGTCAAGCTGGAAAATGCTAGACTAAAACTTGAATCCGAGATCACTGGTATTGAAAGGGAATTGGAACTTGCTGCAAATACATCGACATCGACGTCCACACCCAAAACACTCGGGGACGACACGGTGGGTAGCGACAGCAGTTGGGATAGCGACCCCGAAGTTGGTGTAGAGGAAGAACCTTGCATAGATTTTAACGTAGGAAGAATAATCAGGAAACGGACGGCGCCAGAACCAGTCATGGCTCCTAAGAAGCCGCATCTGGCCGTGGAGCAGGCATGCAGCTCCTGGATGGGAAACGAGGTCAGCTGTGATCGCCCACTTGAAACTGCCGCTCCAGACCATAGTTCGATGAGAAGACAGGTCCCCACGGTGGTTGGCTGTAACGTACAGACCCAGACAGACGAACCTAGGGTAAACAAATGCGATGTGTGCGATATCACCCTCGGTAACCAGGCCATGATGTTCGTACACAAGGGTTGCCATTGTGTCGACAATCCTATGAGATGTAATGTCTGCGGTGAAACATGCCATGACGCGATGGGTTTCTATATCCACATAACCATGGGGCATACTGCCAAATGACTGAGACACATTTAGAACTGTTAGAGTTAGCTGTATAGTTTATTGTTACTGTTTCTCGTTCATTGTTTCATCAGGTCACATTCATGTTGTTTTGATCATTTTACTCAACAGGATACTAGTCATTTTTGAACTTTAAATCTCATGTTTTTGTTGTATACGATTGTTTCTGTATTACTACTGGAAGTAGTACGTGGTTCGTCAATTAAAGATGTTATTGACACATTTGTTTTACTTTTAGATATAAAATATTGTAAGCGGGACGCTTGAAATCGGAGGCGTGGGTAGTGTGACGATTTTGGCCGGTATTTTATCCTTTAGGTTCATTATTCTTTGAGTTCTTTCCTATTATTTACACCAAAACGAAAGTACATTTCCCGCGAACAAGCATTCGACTATTCGGTATGTTCCACGCAAATAGCGTGTGTATTTTGGGTTGATCATTGTATTTTTATGTACATAATTTGATGATTTAATAATACAAGTCGGTTATTAAGATGCACAATATGTATTTCATAATATAGCCACAGTATTATACAATTACTGTTTGAAACGGTAGGGTTGTGTTTACATGAAATAGTAGGGTGATGTCTTTAGCAAGCGGGTCACGTGGTATATATATCAGTATATAAAGCGCTGCTCTTATGGGGAGCGGGCAGTCTGCGTTCGATCGTCGAACAGTTCACAACGTTAAATACGTTGCATTAATGAGAGACCTTATACCATTGAAATTATCTGGGACTGTGGATGCCTTTTGAGTAGAAGTGACCAAAGCAACTTTGCGCACTACACCATAGCTTGCTGGGTAGCTTCAATAGAGACTCATACCTTTGTCCGGGTCACAGGTTTTCATTGGTAATATAAGACAGTGCACGTTTCTGGTCTCTTAGGTCAGCCTGAGCAAGGGACATCTCTGTGACTTTGGATACTTTCGAGTGGAGGTGACCCTGGCAACTTTGCTCACAACATACCATAGCTTGCTGGGTAGCCTAGAGACTCGTATATAAGTCCGGGTCAAAGGTTTCCATTCCAGTTAGTGCACGTGTCAGGTCTCGTAGGTCAGCGTGAGTCTGTCAAGCTACTGATTGTCGCTTGTACAACACTGACCGATTGTCTTCCTTGCATAACGCAGAGGGGGGACATTGATTGTCTTCCTTGCGTAACGCAGAGGGGAGACACTGCAGACTCGTTGCTATAGGTGTAAGACACCCGAGGTGACCCAAGTCACCAAAGACACCCGAGGTGACCCAAGTCACCCAAGACACCCCAAGTCGACCCAAGTTGACTCAAGTCAACCCAAGTTGACCCAAGTCAACTCAAGCCAACCCAAGTCGACCCAAGTCGACCCAAGTCAACCCAAGTCGACCCAAGTCAACCCAAGTCGACCCAAGTCAACCCAAGTCGACCCAAGTCAACCCAAGTTGACCCAAGTCAACCCAAGTCGACCCAAGTCAACCCAAGTCAACCCGAGTCGACCCAAGTCAACCAAAGTAATCCAAGTCGCACAGGACATACGGAACCGGCTTGTATAGAGGCAAATTATATTATTTGTTTATCAAATCACAAGGCTAAGGAAAGCCCGAGGAAAAGCCATTATATATATATATCCCGAAGGAACGGTAGACACGTTACACCATGTCATTAGAACGGTATACCCAGTTATGTTAAAGTTACGCAGTAACTCAATTAAGACAATATAAATCATAAAGTAAATATTATCACACATTTGTAATAATATCACTTTGTTTACACAAATACTTTCTGTTTTCGTCAGGTTTAAGACAAATGTGTTGAGACGAACCGTTTTTACGGCGGACTGGAGCTACCGATCTCCAATGTGGTGTTTATGAATGGTGCCCTTGACCCCTGGCGTGTTGTCAGCTCTTATGGCACACTGCGAAACGCGTACAGCGACCATGAGAGCATTCTCATTAAAGATGGATAGTTAATACGTAAAAAATAGGTAACATCAGAGACATTATATTGAGAAACTTCCAGTAATACATGTATACGCTACTTGTTTGTGAAGGCAAGTCCTTTTCCCTACCCAATGCCAATTCTCTACACAAAACCAATTGTCTAAACACCACCAAGTCTCTAAACAAGACAATTATCTACACAAGACAAATTCTCTACAAAAAAACAAAGACTTGCCTACACAAGACTTATTCGCAACATAAGACCAATTTTCTACCCAAGTCAGACTCACAACAAAAAGCTTCTTTACACAAGGCCATTTCTCTTCACACGACAAATACTCTACACAAGACCAATTCTCAACATAAGACAAATTCTCTACACAACACCAATTCCCTACACAAGCCAATTCTCTACATAAGACAAATTCCCTACACAAGACCAATTCCCTACACAAGACCAATTCCCTACACAAGACCAATCCTCTACACCAGACCAATTCTCTACACAAGACCAATTCTCTACAAGACCAATCCTCTACACAAAACCGATTCTCTACACAAGACCAATTCTCTACACAAGACCAATTCTCTACACAAGACCAATTCTCTACATAAGACCAATTCTCTACACAAGACCAATTCTCTACATAAGACCAATTCTGTACATAAGACCAATTCTCTACACAAGACCAATTCTCTACATAAGACCAATTCTCTACACAAGACCAATTCTCTACACAAGACCAATTCTCTACATAAGACCAATTCTCTACACAAGACCAATACTCTACACAAGACCAATTCTCTACAAGACCAATCCTCTACACAAGATCAATTCTCTACATAAGACCAATTCTCGACACAAGACCAATGCTCTGCACAAGACCGATTCTCTTCACAAGGTCAATTCTCTACCATTACCATTTATGCACACAAGACCAATTCTATACATACCTTCCAATTCTCAAGACAAATTCTGTACACAAGACCACTTCTCTACAAAATGCCAAGACCAATATTATATACAATACAAATTCTCTACACAAGACAAGTGCTCTTCTATCTTGCAAGACGCTCTAAACAAGACCGATTTCCTACAAAAGACGGATTCCCAACATAAGGCCAACTCTCTGCACAAGACCAATGCCCTACAAACACAATACCTCTACATTAAACTACTTCTCTACACAATACCAATACCCAACACCTGACTTATCTCTACAAATTAATAATTCCTGCACAATTCCATTCTCTACACAAGACCAATTCCCTACACCAGCCAATGTGGTACATAAGATCATTTCCTTAAACATTGCTTTGAAATACAAACAATACTTGAAAGAAGCAATACTCAGAACTGAGATCAAATGCATTGAACGCTCGATACATATGTTGATATTTCAAAGCATATACCAAAACACTCATCATCACTCTTCATTCACATGCACGGTCTAATTAAACGTTATGAAACGCCTGTAACAAATGAAACGACCATGTATCTTCTCTTTTCAGGCACTGCCCATTGTGCCGATATGATGCCTCCCAAAATGACTGACCCTCCGGGACTTGTGGACGCGCGGAAAAAAATATCTGATCATATCGGTCTGTGGATCAAATAAACAGTTAAAAACCAGTTGTTTTAATGTCATTCAGAAATATTTATATTAAGGATGGTAACGAATATCCGGTTATCCGAATACTTGTTAAGTATCCGGATTGTAAAAGATTATCCGAATAGGTGATTGAACGATATTACCTTTTTTTATTAACACGTTATCTTCATTATCGTATATTTCGACGTTTTTCTGAACACCCTTAAAATTGCTGTTGCCCACCGCGTTATGGTGTTGGTAGTAGTCATTTACTTATAGCAGCATACGGATATCCGGATATATTCGGATACTGGATGCGGTTATCCGAATACCGATTTCGTTCACGATTACCATCCCTACACATTTTTTATACAACTATACCAACCTTTCGTGATTATTAGAGACTGTGTTGTTCATATCAACATCAGTGCCTTTCTCTATGCATTAAATCAATGTTAGGTAATTGTAAATGTTTTTGTGTATCACAAAACTTAAAGACCTTGTACACAGATTTTCGGATTCCAGACAAGTGTCATTAAATTAATTAACTTACAGAACCATTTAAAAACGACGCTCGATATTTGAGCTTGTGTCTCAATCATGAGTATTATACAATCAAAAAAGAAAATTGTCATTTTGCAAACGATATAAAAATTATTTTGTACTAAAATGCAGTAAATCGGAATGTCAATTATTCCAATAAAATGTACCTTAATTTCTATATAAAAATAACATTTTGAGTGAATTCAATGTTGCATAGTCGTATTTCACTCTTTCCTTTTACATACACATTTAATGCATAACGCATTTATATAGTTTTCATAAATCACTTGTAAAATAACAACTTTCCTACCGTTTATATTACTGGCGTTAGCTCCTTTCACAGAAAATGCGCAAACAAAACACACCGCACGTGTGGTTCAATTATTTAAGAAAGCGGTGACCTTGTTTACCAACCCAATACACGTTTCTTGAAATAGCTGTGAAAAGCCCAAGGTATCCCCCGCAACATATGCTTTGTTTGAGGATGGGTGCAAATTGGACGGATGAACATAATGATAGATGGACGGACGGAAGACAATTACAAAAAACTAAGACAAAGGAAGGTTCTTAAGCCTTCACAATTTATTTAGGTGAATTAATAAGTCGTGCGTTTTCCACAAAAACATTCAACGTTTACATACGCTCAATTTTCCGGACACAAAAGTGCCTATAGTAAAAAGCATTTTTTCAAGATACAAAGGGCCATAACTCTGTTTTTAACAGATGGTATACAATGCCGTTTGGCATGCATCATCCTCTTATGCATATATATACTCATACCAAGTTTCAATGAAATCCGCCAAAGCACTTCCAAGATATGGCTCCGGACACAAAAGTGCCTATAGTAAAAAGCATTTTTTCAAGATACAAAGGGCCATAAGTCTGTTTTTAACAGATGGTGTACAATGCCACTTGGCGTGCATCATCCTCTTATGCATATATATACTCATACCAAGTTTCAATGAAATCCGCCAAAGCACTTCCAAGATATGGCTCCGGACACAAAAGTGCCTATAGTAAAAAGCATTTTTTCAAGATACAAAGGGCCATAACTCTGTTTTTAACAGATGGTGTACAATGCCATTTGGTGTGCATCATCCTCTTATGCATATATATACTCATACCAAGTTTCAATGAAATCCGCCAAAGAACTTCCAAGATATGGCTCCGGACACTAAAAAGCATTTTTTCAAGATACAAAGGGCCATAAGTCTGTTTTTAACAGATGGAGTACAATGCCATTTGGCGTGCATCATCCTCTTATGCATATATATACTCATACCAAGTTTAAATGAAATCCACCAAAGAACTTCCAAGATATGGCTCCGGACACAAAAGTGCAGGACGGACGGACAGCCGGCCGGACGGACGGACAACGCCAAAACAATATCCCTCAGCCTCTGGCGGGGATAAAAAGCATTTTTTCAAGATACAAAGGGCCATAAGTCTGTTTTTAACAGATGATGTACAATGCCATTTGGCATGCATCATCCTCTTATGCATATATATACTCATACCAAGTTTAAATGAAATCCGCCAAAGCACTTTCAAGATATGGCTCCGGACACAAAAGTGCCGGACAGACAGCCGGACGGACGGACAACGCCATAACAATATCCCTCCGCCTCTGGCGCGGGAATATATTCATACCAAGTTTCAAAGAAATCCGCCAAAGCGCTTCCAAGATATGGCTCCGGACACAAAAATGCCTATAGTAAAAAGCATTTTTTCAAGATACAAAGGGCCATAACTCTGTTTTTAACAGATGGTGTACAATGCCATTTGGCATGCATCATCCTCTTATGCATATATATACTCATACCAAGTTTAAATGAAATCCGCCAAAACACTTCCAAGATATGGCTCCGGACACAAAAGTGCCTATAGTAAAAAGCATTTTTTCAAGATACAAAGGGCCATAAGTCTGTTTTTAACAGATGGTGTACAATGCCATTTGGCATGCATCATCCTCTTATGCATATATATACTCATACCAAGTTTCAATGAAATCCGCCAAAGAACTTCCAAGATATGGCTCCGGACACTAAAAAGCATTTTTTCAAGATACAAAGGGCCATAAGTCTGTTTTTAACAGATGGTGTACAATGCCATTTGGCGTGCATCATCCTCTTATGCATATATATACTCATACTAAGTTTAAATGAAATCCACCAAAGAACTAACAAGATATGGCTCCGGACACAAAAGTGCCGGACGGACGGACGGACAGCCGGACGGACGGACAACGCCAAAACAATATCCCTCCGCCTCTGGCAGGGGATAATTAGTCAAAACATCATTTTGGATGAAAAATAATCGAATTATAACGAAAAATCAACTTCTCTGAAAAAAGATCACTATCAAGTATATTTTTTCAAAGAAGTTTATTTTTCGTTTTAAATTGATTATTTTTCATTCAAAGCGATGTTTAACTAATAAATATCATAGCCACACGTTAACCACCTGTGATATAACGCATATTCAATATAAATAAGAAGATAAAGGAAACACCTTATTTGTTTGGCAGTAATTTCCAGTTTCCGTTAATAACAAAATGTTTGTTTAAATAATTGTTGTGTGTATTTCACCGTCTGTTGACAGACAACCCATGTGTATACGGTGCGAAACTGATTTCGAGCTCAATTTACATGAAATAAATGAACCTGCTTCTATAAAAACTGGGCGAAATGCATGTGCGTAGTGTCAAAACTGGGCAAAATGCATGTGCGTAAAGTGTCAAAACTGGGCGAAATGCATGTGCGTTAAGTGTCAAAACTGGACAAAATGCATGTGCGTAGCGTCAAAACTTGGCGAAATGCATGTGTGTAAGGTGTCAAAACTGGGCGAAATGCATGTGCGTAAGGTGTCAAAACTGGGCGAAATGCATGTGCGTAAGGTGTCAAAATTGGGCGAAATGCATGTGCGTAGTGTCAAAACTGGGCGAAATGCATGTGCGTAAGGTGTCAAAACTGGGCGAAATGCATGTGCGTAAGGTGTCAAAACTGGGCGAAATGCATGTGCGTAGTGTCAAAACTGGGCGAAATGCATGTGCGTAAGGTGTCAAAACTGGGCGAAATGCATGTGCGTAAGGTGTCAAAACTGGGCGAAATGCATGTGCGATAAGTGTCAAAACTGGGCGAAATGCATGTGCGTAAAGTGCGTAAAGTGTCGCCTCATGTCTTTGCATTGACCGTTTCATGATGGATACTACAGTTTGAATCATTCAGTGCATAGTGTTAAACAAATAATACAAGTCATATTTGTTTGTATACAGTCTAACCAATCTGTGCTTGGTTGTAGACTGCTCCTCTACCAACATCATCAGCATGGGTGCCGCCGTCTTAGAATGTTTCAGCCCTTTTAATTCCATTAACATTCTGATAGCGGTGGGCCCACAGTGATGATCAGTCACTGCGTGTTGGTTGATTGCCTCCAGCTCTTCTCCTCTCGCCTTAGCCACAGCCAGCTTGATGCCCATTCAACTGCTTGGCTCAGCCCCTGGATAGCCACTTGTCTCTCCCTGCCAGTAGCTCCTACTGCTGTCATCAGCCTGAGCACGGACTGCGAACAGAACCCTCTAACGCCAACTTCCACGGAAAATAGCCAAGTACGCCAGCCTTGTTGCTTGCACAGATCCATGAGTTCTGTGTACTTTGCCTTCTTCCGCTCGTACGCCTATTCGCATCTTGCCTCCCATGGTACTGTCAGCTCTATGGTGTCGAGCTTCTTTCCTGTCTCTGACCACAGTACAATATCTGGTCGTAGGGTCTTCTGAACCACGTTTGGGAAAACAAGCCTTCTTCCATGGTCAACTTCCATCTTCCAGTCTCTCGTGCCATCAAGAATTGATGCTTTTGTTGGTTTCTGTGTCTTCATGGTCTCACCCGATTTGATGAAAGCGATGTGCTCATGGCGGGGGTAATTACCACGTTCCTTCTTTCGTTCCTTCTCTAGCCAGTCAGCCAACCAACTCTCCGAGGACCAAGTCATGCCTCCATCTATATCTTCCCTGTGTCAGTGCTGTAGTGCAAGATGACAGAACATGCTCTAGGGTGCCTACTCTATTAAACGGGCTGCATTTTGGATCTTCTGCGAGTCCCCATCGGCACAAGTTCGCTGGGGATGGAAGTAGATCATAAAGGGTATACAACGGAAAAAAATACCTGCCCTGGCATGGACGTCGCCATCTTGACTAAAATCTGAACTGGCGTCATTTTTAAAAGCAGTATGTTCATGCTCTAATTATTGAAAATAATATTTAAGCTAGATTATGCAATTTAAGAATCACCTTCTCGTTTGATATTCAATTAAATTAATACCAACTGTTTACAAACTTATCTAATACGCATGCAATTTGAGTTATAATTATATAACATTAAACATAACTATCTTTTGTATCATTGTTCGTATTATTTTCTTTGGATCGGCAAGCTTCGATCTGATTTATTTAAGTTAATTTAAGCACACTGCTCATTATTTCGTTTTAGAAAATAAGCCGCGTCATGCAAAAATGGGTCTTATACCATATGCGGCCAGCGTAGTACTTGCCCAGCCTGCGTATCCGCGCACTTTGATAAAGAGCTTTCCAGTCCGCTAACGAGACCACAAAACCTTGCACGACTTTAGCTCCTGATCAGTTGTATACGAGCTCTTTAAACATTTTCATACCCGATTTTTTGAGGATGACTAAATTTCAAGTACCTTAAAATGTCAATACATCTTATTTCTCAGCGATTTACGGAACGTATGGCTTTCATCCCATACACGTCAATTGATAGAATCAATATAAAGAGTGGTCCAAATAATTTTACGAAAACGTTGGAGTCAAGAGATACTTTTGCGACACCCTGAGTCATGTGTCTGACAACAATCTCAAGAGACTCGTATCATAATTAGCACGTTTTGCTCAGGTGAGATATATATAAACGGTCGGATGCCAAGTATGGGGTTACTTCATGTCCACTGTCATTCTGCATATCCTTTGACCACTGCTTTGACGCATCTTGACAGACCTTGTCACAGGTTAGCAACATGTGTTTTAAGTGTCTTAAAAAGTATTTTGTTTAACAACACTAAATTTATTGGTGTTAAGTTATTAGTGACATATGAGTGAAAGAAATTGGAGGATCAACATGCAGACACGTTTTGGGACCAGATCAGAAATTAAAACCCCAACCTTCTGCTCTTAAAGTCCAGGGTTAAACCACTAGACCAAAGAAGCACGCCTAAAACAGTACACGTGATTTACAAAGGTTGAAAAATATAATAACAAACAGGTTGAAAAATATAATAACAGTCATAAACACACATTTTAACATCAATATATTCTTGAATAACAATTATGTTTTACAGCTTCTTTCCTACATACAACAATAATACATGTACAACACTACAACCAAATATACTTCATACATCATTCTGTAAAAAATGTGACTGTTTTCAAAGAACTAACCAGTTTGTCACAAGCAATCTCTTGATATAGAATAATGTACTAATGTTAACAACTATCAATAAAGCATATGAACATTAATTAACAATTCCGATTCTGCGTATTTCTGTAAAGAACTAGGTATGGCAAACACTTTAATTTAACATACATTTTATGACAATTCCAGTGATATGAAGTGATTTTTATATTCAACGTTACATGTAGAATTTATTTTATGTGTCTCCTATAGTAAAGATTTAAACAGAGGTAATCTATTTCAATCATACCATACACTCACAAGATGTATGTGACAAAATAAAACATAGATATCTGTTTAAATTTTAAATAAATTTCAATTAATAATTTTTATATTTTCATTGCCAATGAAATTTTCTAACTTAACATAGAAATCTCACCTCACTGATTATACACTATGCATGCATGAAATTGAACTAACTTGACATCTACAGTAACAACTTAAACATAGGAAATTATATATTATAATATTAATTATATTCAATATCCTCATACAAACAACATTCATCTATTTTCAAAATTGCCTTTTTAATTATTCAGATACATGCTGGCATCACTTTTTTTTAAAGATCATGATAAATGCCTTTGAAACTGGCTCACTGATTCACAGCAGCGGGTGAATTATTTCTGTTCACCACGTCTAAACATCAATGAGAACCTACACAGTACAGATGTAAAACACTTGATTAGAAATCATGAAATGACAATGAAACTTGAAATGATTTACACCGCCTAATTGTGATTATAGTTCACATATCTACAAGCGTAGATTCTGGTGCAGCTCTGGTTTAATTGAGTACACCTTTTCTAAAAGTTTGCTAAGGGCCTCAGGGCTGTTTTTCTGCACATTTTTCTCGATGGCTTTGATTTTCTCATCTGTGTCCCTCTCTATCTGTCTCTCCCTGTCACCTCGGGAACCCAGTACCTGGGAAAAAGAAAAACTTTATAAACTTCCCTTTAAGATTTAAGAGTGTTTCAGCAAACTTATCATTCTGGAGTGGGTCTTTCTTTTTTCCAAGGAAATACAAATAGTGTAAAACTGTAAATGAACTTTTTGCATTGTTCATTTTCATTGTGTTTGTGTTAATGGATCGGTCAACCGAACAAGTAAATGAAAACTTTAATGGCCCTCACAAAATAACACTTTTACAGTAGTTAATTTTATATTAAGATAATCGTCACCATTTTAAGCCAGTTTTTTCCCCAACATGTATTATTTGCATTATTTTCTGACCTATATAGTATGGCAATGTCATAATAGTTGTCAATATTTCCATCTTGGTCCTTATTAAAACAACCATGTACTTTTTAAGACCCTATATCAATCCATTTGAGTGTACACATTACTACAGCATAAAGAATATCAAAGGCAATGTTCTATCACTCTTCAAGAAACTCTCTTGATTCTCTACCACTTGTGCAGATTTACTAACAAAATAACTTCAAAATGATTGCTCAAAGTCACCATCCTTTCATGGTAACAGAACCCAATGCCATAACAAATAAATTACATACAGATCTGGAAGGCTATAAGTTTAGTCAACTTTTTCTTATTAACTCAAAATCACATTGATGTTCAACATAGTCTGGCTTTCATATTTTTTTAAATATTTGCATTAAATACAACAGAAAAGTATTTTCAATATTGTAATGACTAAGGTCCAACTTATAGAGTTGGATGGGAGGTGAACTACATGTTGAGATGTAAAAAAATATTTTTATTTTATTTTGGGGGGGGGGGCTTTCAATTGGGAAATTTTATGGCCCATAAGGGAAAATATACAATTTTTCCATTAGCAATGGAGCCATATATCGGCCCCGAATTTGAACACAAAAATAACACTGGAGAATCAAACTTACACTCTGTTCATATGCCTTGTACTCGACCTCACGCTTGTTCCTGTACTGCTCAATCTCAGCCTGAGCCTCCTCCTTGGCCTGCTTGAGACGCTTACCCTTGCCTGAAAAAGGAAAAAAAATTCTGTTTATAGTTTGGCAAAATGACAATTTCCAAATTAATTGTCATAGTTTAAAAAGAGATGTGTTTGTCAGAAACAAAATGCCCCCTAATGCGCCGCTTTTATTTTATTTTTTGACCTTTGACCTTGAAGAATGACCTTGACCTTTCACCACTCAAAATAAGCAGCTCCATGAGAAACACATGCATGCCAAATATCAAGTTGCTATCATCAATATTGCAAAAGTTATGACCAAGGTAAAAGTTTTGGGTGGGACAGGCAGACAGACAGACAGACAGACAGACAGACAGACAGACAGACAGACAGACAGACAGACAGACAGACAGACAGACAGACAGACAGACAGACAGACAGACAGGACAGGACAGGACAGGACGAGGCAGGCAGGCAGGCAGGCAGGCAGGCAGGCAGGCAGGCAGGCAGGCAGGCAGGCAGGCAGGCAGGCAGGCAGACAGACAGACAAGAAGAATATACCAAAAAGAATATACCCTCGATCTTTCGATCCGTGGGCATAAAAAGGAATTTTATTCAAACAAGCAAAATAACACTCCTGAGTGACATTGAAACATTTATACATGTACTCTAACCCCATATCCTAGCAGGTCGGATATTCTCGGGCAATGACATTCATGGCTTTTGTTACAAACATACATACATTACCTACTGGTTATATCTGCAAGAAAACATCTCTGACTGCAAATTTGTATTTATTCTTTGTAATTTAGTGTCCAAAGAAAGATGGAGAACATAATTTTAAGCCGAAATTATCTAAAAATCCGTCTTGAAATGAAGTTTCTTTCCCAATCCACTTTTTCACTTTTATTTATTTCTTTCTGGTTTGTGTAGGTGCTTGGGTAAGACATTATTATTATTGTTAAAATAATTTGGGTTGACACACAACTTATTATTGTTGTTGTCAGACTCAAACAGTATTTTAATTTGTTAGAGTTAAATTTATATTTTAAGAAAAGAATATGAAAACTGATTTTTTTTTTAATTGGACAGAGTTTGAAAAAAAACATGTTAAATGTATTTATTTATTTTTGTGTCTTAAATTCCAATAATTTAACATTGTATGATATTTTCAACTAAATTGATTGCTGCTTTTCATGAAATGTCAGATCTTTGTTTATTCATGATTGATTTTATTTAAAGGCTCTCTATCCTATTTACAAAGCAGGTACATGTACCTTATGTGATTATAGATTGGAATGAGGGAAAGTGTTGTTGTTTTTATTAAGATTACAGATAACATGTATGGGTTTTCATTATAAAAGAGTAATTCTAAAGGAAGTTCAGTCAAATATGTTTGCATATTAAATTATTTATTGGCTAGAAAAACATGGGATTTACATGTGAATAATTGTTCCTTAAGCGCTGCAAGAATACAGTGTTGCAGGCTATTTTAGTATTTATAGTCATCCATCAAAATAAAATTAAAGAACAAGAGGCCCATGACGGCCTGAATCGCTCTACTGGCTGGAATCAATAGGGCTCAAGCCCTTGATAGTATGAACAATCTGAGTAAGTTTTAAACAAACAGACCCAAAATAGGAAATTCATCGCATAAACAAGAAGAAACGTAAAATTTAAACTTCAAATGGCTCCTTTTCAACAATAAGTTGGACAAATTTTCTTCACTCTCAATGGGGTTCTTGTCCTTGATGATATAAAACATCCGTTGAAGTTTCAAAAGGATAGAACTTTATATGTAAACAAACAAGAAATGTGTTTGTCTGAAACACTATGTCCCCTTCTGCGCCGCTTTGATTTGATTTGTTTTTACCTTTGACCTTGAATGATGACCTTGACCTTTCACCACTCAAAATGTGCAGCTCCATGAAAAACACATGCATGCCAAATATGAAGTTGCTATCTTCAATATTGCAAAAGTTATGGCAAAATGTTAAAGATTTTAATTTTTTTCTCAAATTCAAGGCGAGATAATTCTGGACTTATAACTCCGATATTGCTCATTTTCAATAGGGTTTGACTCATCATTCTGATAAAGACACTGTGCAAGTTGGGAAATGATTGGATGAAAACTGTGGACTTAATTGCATAAACAAGCCTTATTTCACAATTTTCTCAAATTCAAGGGGATATAATTCTGGACTTTTTACTCTGATGTAACCCATTTTCGATAGGGTTCAAGTCATCATTAATATAAACACACAGTCACTTAACAAGTTTGAAAAGAATCGGATGAAAAATGTGGACTTTATCGGATAAACAAGAGAAAGTCTAACGCACGCACACACACACACACAGACAGACAGACACCATGCCATCCCTTAAGCTCTTCTTGCCTATGGCCAGTAGAGCTAATAAAGCTCTCAATAGTAAATTCGCATAGGCTAGTCTATTCAATCTCTTAATCGATATAAAAAGCTGTTGTTTGGATGCAAATAATAATTAATTTAATACCATGAGAATTCTTGGTAAAAACAAAGTAAAATGTCCCTTAATATAGTTGACCAGAGCCTGGTTGCAATAATTCAACTCTCAGCTTTTTTTGTTGAGAATGGCTATGCCCCATCTATTGTCCAAAGGTTCAAAATGTTATCACCACTGCAAAGGCTAAGAAACACTGATACTTCAAAAACTTTTCAACGTTAAACCGTCTTAAGCAAAAACTCATACAAATGCTACCATTAACGCAAGAAATAATTGCTTTTTATTTACTTTGTTATGTTTTCCCACGCTATAACCACCATTCAGGGGTGGCGAAATTTCAAAAAACTATACTTGTCCACGGACAACCATTTAGGAAATTTAACTTGTCCGCTGCTGAACTACACTTGTCCGTTAATGTTTATATAAATTATAAACGCATTTATTGTTTAACCTACACGTGTACCATTATAATCAGATCCTACGGTGTACACCTCCACGATAAAATCGTGGCCAGTTACTTAAAACTGATGATGGCAACGGTGTAATCATCGTTGAAATTGTGCACTTCATGCGTAACATTGTCAAAACATTTTTTCATCACTTTAAGCGTTTTAACAAAGACTCGTTGAATTAATTACACACAACTGTAAACGTTTTGTTTATTCTCAAATGAGCATAAGCAAATGTGTAATCCGACAAACACTTCCGAATTTGAATGACAACCATTGCCATATGCAACGTAACTATCCGGCTATGCTCAAATTTTTATGAATTAAAACATGAAAAAAAAATAATGCTTGAATTTAGCGAACATTTGGTATTACTAATGCATTTTAAAATTAAGACAAACTTTCAATATTTAGATACGGAATGAACGAGCAATCTAGCCTGTACACTGTCTAACAGTCTGGCCGAATGTTGAAAATGCAGCATGCCCCGGTCACTTATAGAATAAGGGAGATCACTGCGCAGGAGAGTGCCCGTATTTGAGCTTGATTGATCCGCAAATAGCACTGACAATGTAATCGCGTGTCAACATCCGGTTTTGTAAATCTTAATAACGGCTTTAATACAATGTTTTTTTTTGTATTCCTCGACCCGACTGGTTGTCCACGGACAACTTAATTGAAAAAAATCAGTTGCCCAGACAAGCAAATGTACGACTCGGGCAACTGGGACATTTGATTTCGCCACCCCTGCCATTTTGGGAACTGTTGTAATGTTGCAAACTAAGTGTTGCTATCAGTTAGGTCGCAGTACACCAATCTTTGGCACATCTTGATATTTGATTAGCCTCAGTCAATAACGATGTCGAACAGTCGATGAATATTTGCACTCTTCGAAATTTCAAAATGAAAATGTCAACGAGAATAGTGTGTTGAAATATCGTCGTGTTTTTTAGGTTGCATGCAAAGGATAAAGTCCTTAGGCTGCCATTCAGGTAAATATAATGTGTTTGTGAAGTGTATTCATCGTTTCATTAATTGGTAACGAACGACGTATGTTCAGGGGTGTACAATTCTGCTAAAAGCAAGTCGCCCTGCAGGGCCACCAGAGTAAAAAATTAGGTTGCCCATACTTATTTATGTTGCGGTTGCCCCGAATTTTTTACAGTAAAATGATTATGATTCTATGTTTTAAGCAATCAGTTGTTTACTTAACTACACTGCAGATCCATGGATCATGATCGCGATATAGCTTGCGATGTACATGTAAAGCACATCATTTGTAAATTGTTTAATATAATTTATTAAAACATATCTATTGGCTTACCCATTTAAATGAATTACATCTACGTTAAATTATCAAACTCATTTAGTTAAATAAATTTCGAATGGCAATTATGGGTTATACGAACAGGTAACAATGTTAAGTCCCAAAAGCGTATCCAATTTCTTCTACACACAAGACACATAATGACGTGAAATTAGCTGATGTGAAATTACAAACAACGCATGTATTTTGCGTGTAAGGGAAAAAGTACATAACTTGATTCCTAATGCCAAAGTGATAAGATGTTTCCATGAGAAGTATGTGCTATAAGCTAATGATGTGAGACTGTTACAATTCCAGGGTGTTGAGCATTCGGGCATTATGCTTGTTGCTCTATGCGTGAAAACACCGAGAAGGTGCGAAAAATGGGATTGAACAGGATTTATTCATAGAAAGGGATTTTATGTCGATGAAAATGCGGTCACCCGATCAGGCGATTGTTTCAAAATTGAATTTGCCTGAGGCTAATAGTAAGTCGCCAATGCCAGCGGGCGACCGTAATTTTACACCCCTGCTGTTAAGTGATGCGCACAAAATCTGTGAGCAAAACTGCAATTGTGTTTATGAAGGGGTTCATTTGTACTCCCAGAGCCGCCCTAGCAAAATTGTCAAATGCTCTGGGAGTACATTTATATGGACTAACCAGAGCCCTAATAATGGTGCTACATAAATATATGATTTATACCTGGATACCTGGATCGTAGGGCCATAATTTTAGCGTTTCAGCTATCTTGGCATGTCTTATAAAGGTCTTTTTGTAGGTTTCTCACAATTGATATATCGTCGAAGTACCTGTTATCGAACAGCACCTATTATCGAACGTTTTGTTTTGGTTCTGTATGCACAAGCTCAAAAGTGTACATGAGGTCACATCGATAAACAAATGGTCATACATGAAGTCCATGACCTACTTGCCTACTTAGCTGGAAACAAATACGCAGAATACAGGTTAAATTAATGCATTTATTGTTATTTACACGTTTTTATGTGTTTTTTGCTATTACTTTTTGAATGCTTTTATCAAAACGTGCATTTACACACCAAAAAGCATATTTCCCTTTGCAATTTTGAGTGTAGCAGATGCAGATTTTTTCGCGGAGTCCGTGTCATGTGATAGTCATGTGACTTTGTATATACTGGAGTAGTATTTATGCACTGTCTGGTAATGGGTCATGTTTTCATCGGCCGCCATTTTGTTTTGTCTGCTGGAGGTGACAATAACTAGGGAATCATCGTAATGATTTCTTGAAGGATATTTGCTGGCAAACTTGACAGAGAAGTTAATAAATGATTGAACTGTTAGTCATTAGTTAAAACAAAATGTTTTTGTTAATTTAAGTGTTTCAATTTTGAAGTAATTTCTTAATTGTTCGATAACTGGTGCGTCCACCATATAACTAATTAATTTCATTGTGCACATAACATGATGGTACAAATTTTTTAACATTCCAATTTTCCTTGTTCAGTCGATTTTTGAAAAGGTTCACATTATTTGAAGAAATAGTTTCTTCACTCAGACTGTTCCAAAATGAAATAGCTCTAATTGAGAATGAATTTAATTTGATGTTCTTCTTGCACTTTGGTGTTTGGAGTTTCAATGAATGACCACGCAAATCATTTTGTGAAAGAGAGAACAGTCTGTCCCATTTCAGACTGTCAATATTATGCATGGATTTGAACACTTGTATCATATCAGCTCTATCACGTCTATACTCCAAGGTGACAAGACCAAGTTCCTTCAAGCTCTTAGTGTAAGGAAGGTGAAACAAGTTTGGCACAATTTTGGTAGCTCTTCATTTGCGCCAAGTCAAACTGACTATACCAAATGCATATTGAAGACAGTAACATAATTACTGCAACTTTAACTGTATAGAAATTTTTAATGACTATTGAAATGATTAAGTAATTATCTTTATGATACAATTTGATATAGAATGTGTAATTGAAAAACTTAAAAACTCAAACAGTGTAACTTTTGAGTTTATTTTTAAATTAAATAATAAAAATCATGACAGTTCAGATGATTGATCAAATTATATCGTATAGCTAAATGTCTTACGTTTTCTAGCTTCGGCAACCTTGTCTGCAGCTTTTTTCTCGGCCGCTAACAATTGTTGAATTCCCGTCGTTTGACTTGCCATTTTGACAATTTACCGGAAGTATCATGTGAGAAAAGACATACAACAATCTAGTCCATAAAACCGGAAACGGATCTGGATAATATGTACTTTAATTAAATCAATGCACAAAAGACCACGTATCCACCCAAAGTTGTTTTATATTTCAGTGTTATGTTTTGTTTATATTTTACAAAAATGTAGCTTTTTTTCTTTTAAACATTTATTCGAACTCACGGCCTGTTGTAAATACACAAATATTGATGACGTAGTACACCTGTGTTAAGTTGCTTGAGACTGTGAGATGCTGCATTCCTGAAATAACTTTGTAATTAACTGCAATTTAATTAAAAAAATAAAGTAACAACAAAAAGATGTTGTATAAAGTAGTAACGTTAATCATAACGTGCTTTGCCAAGCACCATTTCACTCACAGATAAGAAGCTGTGGCATTTATGCCATTGTTATTGTTTATAAAAAATCGTACATCTTGCTTCTGTGCATGTCTATTGTCTTTGCATAGGGCCTGAACAAAATATTGGATAAAACACAGCGTTATACATTGCATCGGAAAAAAGCTTTGGTTATGAAAATATGATATGTTGCTGCTTAAGTAGCAAAATACTTGGTTAGTGATTGACAGCTTTAATGCAGAACTACGCACAAAGTCTGCGTGGTGTAATGGTTATGGTGTCCGCCTAGCTAGTTATCCCCTGCCATAGGCGGAGGGATATTGTTTTGGCATTGTTTGTCCGTCCGGAGCCATATCTTGGAAGTGCTTTGGCGGATTTCATTGAAACTTGGTATGAGTATATATATATGGATAAGACGATGATGCACACCAAATGGCATTGTACACCATCTGTTAAGAACGGAGTTATGGCCCTTTGTATCTTGAAAAAATGCTTTTTTGAGTGTCCAATATAACACTTTTGTGTCCAGAAGCATATTGGCGGAGGATATCAATTCAACGAATTTGCTTGTTCTTCTTGAATGCTCTGAGCTTCTATGGGTCCAAACGTACAGCTCAGCGTTCTTCCTGATTAAATTCAATGTAAAAAGAATAAGTCTCAAGTTTGTCCATAAAATCCAATTCAATCAACCTAAAACAGCGTAACGAACACAATACCTGTTACCATCAATATCAATATGCGTGTTATTTGTGGATAAATGCTCAAAACAAAGAGTTGAATAAAAAAATGTTATCAAACCGATAGCCAAAGTTTTGAATTGAAGATTCAATATATCGTTCGGAGGTGTATAACGATTTGTTGATTAGACAAGAGCAGGGGACAAAAATTCCACTCGTCCGCTCGTATTGACGAGTGAAATCTTGAAAGGACAAGTGAATTTCCCTAAAGCTCTCGTCCTACAGGACGAGTGAAAAAAGCTGATGTTAAAAAATGAATTTTCTGACCAGTAAGACTATTTTTCATTTAATAAAATCATTTTCTAAAAGCATATTTATTCCGAAAGTAGAATGCGAATGAACCGGAAATTGTAATTGTAAATTTCATACAGCAGGTGCGCGTTGTTATGCGAGACTTGTGTCCCGATTAAATATTGGCTTTTTGGTGTAAGCTTTGCGCGTACATGTTGACAGGGAACCATGCGACTGCAGTCACTGTTAGTATTGACTTTAAAGAATTATTTAAGCGCGAAGAACGGTTTTAAACCAGATTTAAACCAGTCTGAATTTCGTTTGAAAAATGTCTGACATAAGAGCGTTCTTAAAAGGGGACGGGGGCGATTTTTTAAACGTCTGAAACGGAAAGCACGCGAGCATTAGAAAAAAATATTTATTTTGTGTTCCTCATAAATTAAGTAACTTATTTCACTGCTTAGCAGTGATATACTTTAGGAAATTATTTAAGTCATATCAGCCCTTTGCAATCTTTATTTCACACATATTTGAAGGACGAGTGCGTGTGTTTGCAGGACAAGTGAAAATTTTAATGCACTCGTCCTGCAGGACGAGTGCAGTTTATGAATATTTTTGTCCCCTGAAGAGATCTATCTCGTGGGGGATTCCGGAGATAATCCATAGCGTATTTTTTAATCCGGAATACTGGGCTTTTTTCATTGCAAAAACTTACACATTTTCATGAACCGTTTACGTGTTTTAAACTCTGGATTAATATCATTGTTGTGTGAGCAAACCACATCATGTAAGTTGATTTAATTTGCGCATTAGTGATATAAATATACAAACTGTTTGTGTTTATTTATGCCAGAAAATAGTTTATGTTGCTAATATTAGTGATTAAAGTACCACCCAGAATCTGAGACTTTACATGAAATATGCTGAAACAGTTGCAACTCCTAGCGACCCGGAGGGTCAATAGCTGGGAGTTGGATTATTGCAACTAACCACCTAGCGACCAGGAGGTCACGGGTTTGATCCGCACTGTCAGAACGTTCTTTAGATCTCCCCAAAAGACAAAAAAATAGGTTTAAACTAACTAGGCGTTACTGTTTTAATATGCAGGCTAGGGACATGCCAGTGAACAAAAATTCCATAAAATGCAAACGCAAGAAAACAAGGGAATTAACAATAGCAGTTGTCTTCAGAAGTGAAACAAATCTCTTTTTCATTGAATTAAATTCCTTGTCTAAAAGCATATCTATTCCGAAAAGTACTACTCAAGCGTTTTCTTATACAGGCATTTTGATTTTCTGCATGATCTGAAATTCATAACTAAATCCAGTTTGAATTCATTGTACATCACATTCAGACTTGTGTATTGCAAAAAACAATAACCACACTTGCCCAAAATCAAAGACATGCTGCACGCTGTCAATCACATTGTTTTTGGAAATAATATCAGCCAATCAACTTTCAGGCAGCTGAATTCACAGCGTATAGGACTCATTTTTATAAAGAGGACAATTTTGCACTTTAAAAAAAATGCATTACCAATTTTGTATGTCCCCCACCACTATAGTGGGGGACATATTGTTTTTGCCCTGTCTGTTGGTTTGGTCAAACTTTAACATTTACATGTACCATAACCTTTGCAATATTGAAGATAGCAACTTCATATTTGGCATGCATGTGTATCTCATGGAGCTGCACATTTTGAGTAGTGGACGGTCAAGGTCATCCTTCAAGGTCAAAGGTCCAAAAAAAAGACAGTGTTTCTGACAAACACATTTCTTCAAATTCTTGTTTTATCATAAAAGAAAGACCTCAGGATTCTCTGCGCTACCATGACATTTTAAATAAGCAATCAAATATAAAAGCCAATTCTTTCCTGGAGGAAGAATGACATGACCTCTAATATTTGCATGCTTTCTGCGGTATGATATAACTGTAGTGTATTGACTTTTCAGAAACTTTAAAGTCATATCAACCCCTTGCAATATTTAGTTCACACATATATTTGAAGGACTCGTGCATGTGTTCGTATGAAGAGTGAAAATTGCAAGACACGACTTATTTATTACTTTAATGTAATTATTTTTGTCCCCTGCATCCCTGTGCTGAGAAGTCCTTGGAAAAGGTCTGTTTAGCTTAGTCAGCCCTGCTTCACTCAGGCATACTGTTACACTAATAATATCCTTAAAGGTATAAGAAATAAAAGGCTTTTGAGTAGGGCGTAGGGTGTGGCCTATAGAAAAGCTTTAAAGGGTGAAGGAATGTAGTGTGGAGTGGTTAGAACTGTACACCCACTTAGATCAGTTTATTGAGCTTGAGGCTAGACTTCCAGCAGTCATGAGTTTGAGCTCAGCACCCTTTTCCTATTTACTTTAGAAACATAGCTGTTTAGTTTAGCATGTTAACATTATACCTCCAAAATGTTTTTAATCAATGTAGATTAAACACCATACAAGTTAACATTTATGAGATACATAATTTATTATTTTAGTTATTGTTGTTGTTATTATTATGTTTGAAAAATGTATCTTTTCAGTTGGTGTAAGAGCATAGCAGATCTCAGCAACGATGGCCAACGAACACATATCCAACAGCAAAGAGCGTCTTATACGGTTCCTTAAAACAGGAACGGATAAAAGCTTTTTTCTGCCAGGCAAAAACAAGCACTTTCAGTATGTTGGGAATGCCATGACCCAGATGATAAATAAGGGCAGAGGTTTAGAAGCCGTAGAATGCATAAAAAAGGTCCACAGCGAGAAATTGTTTCTTAAGTTAGACCCGATGTTGATGTTTTTAGCCAATGCTTGTCACTCGAACAATGACATGGCAGTAAAGAAAGCTGCATATGCACTTGTGGAAATTGTTTGCGAGACACCAGTAGAGTTATTCAAATGGCTAAAACAAGTTAAGACTTGTTCGCAGCTCACCAAGGGCATTGGTCGTGGATTACGATCCACCGTTTCGAACTGGTATAACTCTAAGGATCCAATGCAGGTGGCAGAGTTTGTGACTCGATACAAGAATGTTGGCAACTGGAGCCACAAAGATGTGTTCAGACTTTGTCACGTGAAGCCGGCAAATGAAAGTAAGTCTGACAGGAAACCATACATTAGGGAGGGTATCCTAAAGTCGATTATGGGTCTTTGAAGTAATAATTTCTGCATTAATTTGGTTGATGCCACTAGGTTCATTGTAGATTGATTATGTGCCATTATTTATTGAGGCAACATGAAACGGCAATTGGATGCTTATAACTTTATAAAATAATAAATGTGTTCATTCACATTAAAATCCTGACAATATTCTATATGGAATAATTGTTCATTTCCACATCGGTAATCAAATTAGTCACTGAACATTTATTAAATGTGAAGTCTGCACAGGCTACTGAGGGACCACAGTTTCTGCTCTTATGAAATGTTCGCTTAATGAAGGAATGAAGGCACAAAGTGTTGTCCCAGATTAGCCTGTGAGGACTCACAGGCTATTCCGGGACAACACTATGCACGTTCATTAAGCTCTTTTTCCCAGACCGAGGCTCATGTATTTAAAGTGACCTTCTCTGCTTGTTTAAGGTATAGCCTTCATCATAAAGGTTGTTTGCAAGGGCCTCAAGTCAGCCACCGAGGCCTACAAAGAACCCTCAGCAGATATCCAGAAACTTATCACATACTTTGAGGCTGTTGATTTCGTCCGTCACACGGAGGACGGGTTCGCTGCGGCCATGAAGTTGGAAGAGATGGAACTCCATAAGGAACACATCCCGGTGTCCTTGCTCTGTTCCAAAGAGGTTTTATTGCTGTTTTTGCAAGCAGACTTTTTCTTTCCCAGGGCCCTCTCTTGCCACCAGGGCAGGGGAAGCCACTCACATCCATAATGAGGGGGAATTTCGCGTGGTTTTGGGGAATTTTAGAATATCTTTTCACCAACCATTAAACACCTAATATTGCTATATTTAAATGTGATTTACATAAATATACATTTAATCAAAGGTTTGTAGTATTATACTAGCATAGGTATAAAAGTAAAAAATAATTTTTTTTTTAAATCGTATTTTAGAGGGGGAATTTTTGGCTGAAAAGGGGGGAAAAAGTATACTTTTTTCATGGGGGAAGCAGCCTATATTGGGCGGTAAAAAGTGCAAAACGAGGGCCCTGTGCTCATTTTGGGTATTTGCTTCTTTTTATTTTTGGAAAAGTCCTCTTATTAACCCTTTGCATGCTGGGAAATTTATCGTCTGCTAAAATGTCGTCTGCTGAATTTCTACAATTAGCATTACTTCGATTTTTTTTCAAAAATTACTATCAGAATACTCAATAGCAAACAGTTTGGATCCAGATGAGACGCCACGTTCTGTGGCGTCTCATCTGGATCCAAACTGTTTGCAAAGACCTTCAAAACTCGGTTCCCGCATTGTAAGGGTTAAAAAAACACTAATTTAATGTAACTCTTTATAATAATTCAAGTTATTATCACAAAATCATGTAAATTATTGTTATATACTTAGTTAGATGTTATTGAAACAAAACTGTTATATTATAATCATTAGACTTCTTAAAAAAAATCAAATGAGGATTTTTGTTTCAATTTTTTTTCACCATTTTGCTATTGGAATGGATCCGTTTAACAGACCAGTAGATACGGCTGAAAAAGGCATGGCAAGTCATGTTTGATTTATTTTATTTTTTTGAGTTTTGCCTATGATGTTAATACCTGAACTAGCACTGTCTTGACACTGTCATTGACATAAGTGTTTGACCAAGAAAGCTTGAATTCTTACACATGTACATGTATTATTGTTTAAAACAAAAAAGATCCTTAAAGTCAGCATATTTGAAAACCGGTAATTCTGGGCAAACCAGATAAAAATTTACAAGTGTAGACAAATGTGGGCTTGTGCTTGTTTTGATGACTGTTGATATGATTTGAGCCTCACTGTGGGATACAGGCTTATTGCATGTGCATTAAGCGTTGTCCCAGATTAGTCTGTGAAGTCTGTGCAGGATAAGCAAGGGTGACACTTTCCGCCTTAACTGGATTGTCTTTAAGAAGGGACTTCCTTTAACAATACCATAAAAGCGAGGGCACCGTCCAGGATTCATCTGTGTGGACTTCACTGGCTTATATGGGGCGACACTTTTTATGCCCCCATTTCGAAGAAAAGGGGGTATATAGTTTTCGCACTGTCCGTTGGTCGGTCGGTTGGTCGGTCGGTCGGTCACACTTCGTGTCCGCTCTCTAATTCAAATAGTTTTCATCCAATCTTTACCAAACTTGGTCAGAAGTTGTATCCAGACAATATCTAGGTCAAGTTCGAATATGGGTCATGCCGGGTCAAAAACTAGGTCACGGGGTCACTTAGTGCATTTCAAGGATTTAGCATGGTGTCCGCTCTCTAATTGAAGTAGTTTTCATCTGATCGTTACTAAACTTAGTCAGAAGTTGTATCAAGATATTATCTAGGTCAAGTTCGAATATGGGTCATGCCGTGTCAAAAACTAGGTCACTGGGTCACTTAGTGCATTTAAAGGATTAAGCATGGTGTCCGCTCTCTAATTGAAGTAGTTTTCATCTGATCTTTACTAAACTTGGTAAGAAGTTGTATCAAGACAATATCTAGGTCAAGTTCAAATATGGGTCATGCCGGGTCAAAAACTAGGTCACGGGGTCACTTAGTGCATTTCAAGGATTAAGCATGTTGTCCGCTCACTAGTTTATGTGGCTTTCTGATTTATTTTGATATTCTAAGACATTTTTATGCCCCCAAAGGAGGGCATATAGTGATCGGACTGTCCGTTCGTCTGTCCGTCCGTCTGTCCGTCCGTCTGTCCTTCACACTTTGCGTATAGATTTCGAAAAATGCTCATAACTTCTATGTCGCTTCTGATAGAAATTTCATATTTGGCATGCATGTGTATATGGACAAGGTCTTTCCATACGCACACAAATTTTGACCCCTGTGACCTTGACCTTGAACTTAGGGTCCGTGTTTAGGTTCGAAATCTGCGTTTAGGATTTGAAAAAAAGCTAATAACTTCTATCAAGCGTTTACACAGTTATACTTTTATATAGTGACAAAGTTACAGTTGGGGGCATCCGTGTCCTGTGGACACATTTCTTGTTGCTCATGCATTAAGTCCAGTTTTCCCAGACCAAAGCTCAAATTATGTCTACAGTGTTTCAACCCTTTCCCCCATAAGAAGTGAAAATGGCTTTTGCAACCAGCATAAAACCAAAACAGCCTGCAAGTAACTCGCAGTCTGTTCAGGTTTTATGCTGTTTGCTGCTCATCAGTAACAAAGGATTGGAAATGAAGCCTTTACAACTTGATTTTAGTAAGAAAGGTTTTTAATTAAATATCACTTTCTAAGGGACTACAAATGCGTCAAAAAACGTATCTAAGTGGTAAAAGGTTAAATACATATCTAAGTGGTAAAATGTTAAATATGTATCTAAGTGGTAAAAGGTTAAATACATATCTAAGTGGTAAAAGGTTGAATATGTATCTAAGTGGTAAAGGGTTAAATATGTATCTAAGTGGTAAAGGGATAAATACCTATCTAAGTGGTAAAGGGTTAAATACATATCTAAGTGGTTACAGGTTAAATATGTATCTAAGTGGTAAAGGGTTAAATACATATCTAAGTGGTAAAGGGTTAAATACATATCTAAGTGGTAAAGGGTTAAAAACGTATCTAAGTGGTTAGAGGTTAAATACGTATCTAAGTGGTAAAAGGTTAAATACATTGTATGTATATAAGTGGTAATAGGTGAAATACGTATCTAAGTGGTAAAAGGTTAATTACGTATCTAAGTGGTTAAATAAAGGGTTAAATAAGCACAAGTCTGCTGGTCCTGCACTGGATAATTATTTACTGGTCTTGCTTGGAGTTTCATTTTTCATGTAGGGCAAAGGCCATATAGAAGCATTTTCTTTTTTAAACCCAAAACATACAATTTAAATGTCAACATTTTAGGTTTTCTGCTTTGTAAAAAAGGCCGTAAAACGGACCCGATCCCAAAGCAAACGGACCCAATTCCAAACCAAAATTATTTTAAAAAATCGCCATTTACAAAGTTTTATTTTTTTTTTAAAGAAAGAAGTCTCTTATGGCTTTTGTTTATTGTCCCCTACCAGTTTTACCGGAGGGGACTTATGGTTTACGCTCTGTGTGTCCGTCTGTCTGTCTGTGAGTCTGTCTGTCACACTTTTCTGGATCCTGCGATAACTTCAAAAGTTCTTAACATTTTTTCATGAAAATTTAAACATGGATAGATGGCAATTTGGACATTATGCACGTCATTTCTTTTTGTTCCTACGTCAAAAATTATGGTTGCTATGGCAACAAATAGACTAGAAATACTGCTGAAAATGGTGGTTTTCTGGATCCTGCGATAACTTTAAAAGTTCTTAATATTTTTTTCATGAAACTTGCAACATGGATAGATGGCAATATGGACATCATGCACGTCATTTCATTTTGTTTCTACTTCAAAAATTGTGGTTGCTATGGCAACCCCCCCCCCCAAAAAAAAAATAATTTTGAAATTGGTGGAATTTCTGAAAATGGTGGGGCCGCCGGTAGGGGACCATATTGCTTGACAAAAGCCTTGTTGGACTATATATCTCAACTTTTTTTTTTGAACATCCTACAAAATATATAACTTAATTTTAGTCCTTTTTGTTGATAAATAATTCCCAAATTTGCCACTTTTATTGATAAAAAAATCCCAATTTGACCATACTCATTTTCCCAAAATGGCTAGAAAAACCCCTGCATTTTATTCCCACCACAGATCTGGAACAGCCTGCTGTTGAATATGCCCGTAGGGGAGGTGCTGTCTAGTCTCCCGGCACTCAGCCGTAGGGGGTTCCTCACGGTTCCCGACGGCAAAGCTCAGGAGGACCCCATTGTTAGAGAGATCTGCCACAAAGTGTTGCAGAGACTCAAGGATAGTGAAGCCATTGAGAAAGAAAAGTAGGTCTTCAAGTTTTACTTTTCCTTTATTGATTTGTGGTTTAAAATATTATTTTTTCAAGTTTGATCTTCTTCTTTTTTCTCAAACTCAGTTTTCTTTGCTTTGTATCTTAATGGAAAGAAATTTATTAATTTAGAGTATTTTCTAGAAATTTATTAATTTAGAGTATTTTCTGTTTTAACGAAAAGTTATTTGCAGATATTCACCATTTTGTGAATTAAAGATAATTTAAGTTTTTGTATGTTTAATCATTTGCTTGACTACATGTTTTTCTGTGTGATTCCCATAAGCTAGACTTATTCTCTTTTTTTCTGGGTTTATAAACAATCATAATATTGTTCTCCATGTAAAAACAAATTTATTAATAAGATTTAAAAAATAACACGAAAATTCCACTGTTTTCAGAATCAGCCCTTACTTTATCTACATCGCGATTCGCAATTATGTACATGTGTTCAGTGAGGTTAAAACCTACCATCATGGTAAGGGTGGATCAAGAAAACGTGAGAACCCAAGCAATAACGGGCCAGTCTCCTCCTCTTCCCCATCCCAAGGAAAGAAAAAGAAGCGAAAAGGGAGGAAAACGGAAGAAGGTCAAGGTGATGCAGGGACTATGGAGAAGAAAGAAGAAGCTGGAATGACTGCCAAGGCTCGTGCTAATAACCCCGAGTTGTATGACGCAATTCACGATGCTTTTAAGGTCGCAGTGGAGGTGGGTGCATCTGTTACTTTTCAAATAGAAGAACAGTTTGGCCTTCAGGGGCACCGTCTGTATGGTTTTTATTGTCCAGTTAAAAAAAATCTTGTTTATTAAATAATTGATTTAATGATTTTGTGATTGGCAGTTTGTGGTTTGGTCATTCAGCTAACCTGGGTAATTATGCCCCCCTTTGAAGAAGAGGGGGTATATTGCTTTGCTCATGTCGGTCGCTCGGTCCGTCCGTCCACCAGGTGATTGTCAGACAATATCTCAAGAACGCTTGGGCCTAGGATCATGAAAATTCATAGGTACATTGATCATGACTTGCAGATGACCCCTATTGATTTTGAGGTCAAAGGTCAAGGTCACGGTGACCCGAAATAGTAAAATGGTTTCCGGATGATAACTCAAGAACGCATACGCCTAGGATCATGAAACTTCATGGGTAGATTGATCATGACTCGCAGATGACCCCTATTGATTTTGAGGTCACTAGGTCAAAGGTCAAGGTCACGGTGACCCGAAATAGTAAAATGGTTTCCGGATGATAACTCAAGAACGCATACGCCTAGGATCATGAAACTTCATGGGTAGATTGATCATGACTCGCAGATGACCCCTATTGATTTTGAGGTCACTAGGTCAAAGGTCAAGGTCACGGTGACCCGAAATAGTAAAATGATTTTCGGATGATAACTCAAGAACGCTTTTGCCTAGGATCATGACACTTCATAGGTACATTGATCGTGACTTGCAGATGACCCCTATTGATTTTCAGGTCACTAGGTCAAAGGTCAAGGTCACAGTGACAAAAGTCGTATTCACACAATGGCTGCAAGTACAACGGACAGCCCTTATGGGGGGCATGCATGTTTTACAAACAGCCCTTGTTTTACATAAGGTTTGCTATATCCAGACAAGGGTATCCATAAGGCAATTGAATCCCAGTTTAAACCTTTGGCTTAAAGGATTATATTTCCGGTGATGTATATTGTTTGCATTTAGTTTTGAAAGTTGACACCAATTCTAGAAAACAGGAAAAATATCGTGTAAATAAAAAGAAAAATATTAACTATTTAAAAATAAAAAATAGATAAAAAAAAATAAAAAGTGAAACAAAATGTCTACAAATGATAGCATTAAAAAGACTTGTGAACAGATTGTTGAAATGACAATTGCCTCATTTTGTGTTCATCAAGATAAAAAACACTGCATCAGGGAGTGAAATGACACTAATGATGACGACTTATACTGAAAATACATTTTAGTTCATGAAGATTCATGATTTGAAATATTGTTTGAAAAACTAATAAAACATTACAAAGCAAAACAACCTATTAATTTTTAGAGAGTTTTTGTTATTTCCACAATAAATTTTGACAACATGTGGACCAATTTAATAACGGATCAAATGCACTTTAAAATGTAATATCCTTGATCATGTCCAAGTGCTTAGGCTGGTAGCCTTTTATAATCCAATGGTCACTGTTTCAATCCCAGGTGACATAAACTTTTTATGATCCCCCAAAAAATTTTGGGGGAGCATATAGTCGCCGCTTCGTCTGTCCGTCCGTCCATGCACAATTTTTGTCAGGGCTATTTCTCAGCAATTAATGAACAGAATTCAATGAAACTTTATGGGTAGCTTCACTACCAACAGGAGATGTGCATATTATCAGCCGGTGATGGTCGGATGATTTTTCACAGAGTTATGGCCCTTTGAAATTTTCTATAAACTGTACATATAGTGCAATTCTTGTCCCCCCAACTACTGACTGGAATTCAATGAAGCTTTATGGGAAGCTTAACTACTTTGAGGAGATGCGCATGTTATTTGTGGGTTCTGGTTAGATGATTTATTTAGAGAGTTATGGCCCTTTGAAATTTTTAAGTTGCTAAACCATCCATCGTATTATTTTGTCCAAAGTTATGCCCCTCAAGACATTTCCTTTAATCTGAATATATAGTGCAATATTGTGACAAAATAACCTTTGGGGAGCATCACCCGTCTCCAACGGTTTCTTGTTTCATTCGTTCTTTCTTAAATTATATATTTGTTATTTAACTGGAGCTTGTTAGTTTTGATGTTGGCATTTATCCATTCTAAGCAATTCATAGGGAATTTCATACAATGCCAAAATCTGTGAATCAAGTCCCTTTAAGTCATATTTTATAGCCATTAATCCCGTTTGCATTCAGAAGCTCAGTGTAAAAGGTTTTATTCAACAAGCAACCAGAATAGCCTGCGAGTACCTCTCAGTCTGTTCAGGTTTTATGCTTATTGCTGCTCATCAATATCTTAGTGTTGGAAATGAAGCCTTTAAAACTACATTATTGTAAGAAACTTCTTCAATTCAACTTGATTTTCAATGAAACTTAAAACGATACAAAATGCTTATATAAGTGGTGATTGGTTGTATCATGATTTGTTTATACAGAAGAACACACCAACTCTGGGCAAATCATACCTTTTGAATGAGCCTTGTTCTGGGAATCTGGGCTAAATGCATGTGCGTAAAGTGTCCTCCCAGATTAGCTTAAAGGGTACACACAGGCTAATCAGGGAAGACACTGTCTGCTTTATGTAATTTTTATGCCCCCGGTAGGAGGGCATATAGTGATTGGACTGTCTGTCCCTCTTTCCATCACACATTACTTTAGGTTTCAAAAAATGCTCATAATTTCTATGTCCCTTGAGATGTAACCTTCATATTTGGTATGCATGTTTATATGGACAAGGCCTTTCCATGCGCACAACAATTTTGACCCCTGTGACCTTGACGTTGAACTTAGGGTCCGCGTTAAGGTTTTCGAAATCTGTTTTTAGGTTTTGAAAAATGCTCATAACTTCTATGTCCCTTGAGATATAAACTTCATATTTGGTATGCATGTGTATATGGACAAGGCCTTCGAAATCTGTGTTTAGGTTTCGAAAAAACTTCTATCAAGCGTTCATAGGGGGGCATAAGTCATCCTATGGTGACTGTCAGCTCTTGTTTATTATAAGGAAGTCTCTTCTAAGCGAAAATCCAGTTGTGGCGTCCCTGATAAGCCTGTCAGGACTGCTTTGGCTAATCTGGGACGGATGACATTTACTATGCATGCATTAAGTCCCATTGTCGTATTACAATACTTAATTGTTTATTACAGAAGAACACTCCCACTACGGGCAAGTCGTACCTGCTTGCAGTGAAAACAGCAGGCAGCGAGTTCCAGAAAGGCATCCGAGGCACTCCGTCCATCTCTGCGCTGGAGGTCATGTCGTTAATGGCAACCATCTTGAAGAACAAGGAAAGGAATGTGGATCTAGGCTTCTTCACCGCTACGCTGTCCCCCATGAAGTTTCCAAGTGAGCTTGACAATATCATCGAGGAGATTTATAGCCGGGCCGTGCCGGTAAACCTAATTCTTTTATCTTCTGAGCTTTCTTTTAATTGTTCATGTAATTGTGACTTTTTTTGCTTAAAGTTTGAGCAAAGTTTGAGGACTGCAGGATTGGTCCCAGTCACATGATTTGTGTGGGGATTGATTCATTTGTAATCAAATCCTTAAATCCCCATCACCCCTGTCCCCTTTCACAATGTCAAAACTCGCACCCCTGTGCTTGATTTTGTAGGTGACACTTTTGTTTCATGTAGCAGTGCTTTTTTCCCTCAAGCCTCAAAGGTCATTAACAGTTTTATAGTTTGTTGTCGCACTTTTCCCAATCAAAGTTTCCAAACAAAAATTTGAGTCACAACATTCTTAATTTCATTTCATCTCTTTATTGAGCTGTATGAGTTTAACCTTAAGAAATATAATGCTTAAACACTTATTCTCTGTTTTAAAGTAATCGTTAGCAAACAAAAAACAACTGTTTCTTCAAATTTTAAAACAACATCATTTTTCCAAATATAAATGCCCATCTCAAAAACGTTGGGAAAAAAACACTGATGTACTATACATTAAGCATTTTGCAGGCCACAAACTTTGTTTGCTGTTTGGTCATAACATTGTTTGTATGGCTGTTTTCCTACCTCCTTCAGATTCAAGTAGAACAGATGCCTGTATCGCACATGGTATGACTGAAATACATTTAAAAATTGCACCAAATCCAAAAGGAAAGCTTTTTATGTCCCCCACCACTATAGTGGAGGAAATATTGTTTTTGCCCTGTCTGTTGGTTCGTTTGTTGGTTTGTTTGTTTGCCCCAACTATAACATTTGCCATAACTTTTGCAATATTGAAGATAGCAACTTGATATTTTGCATGCATGTGTATCTCATGGAGCTGCACATTTTGAGTGGTGAAAGGTCAAGGTCATCCTTCAAGGTCAAAGGTCAAATATATGGGTCAAAATCGCTCATTAATTTTGACATGCATGTGTATCTCATGGAGCTGCATATTTTGAGTGGTGAAAGGTCAAGGTCAAGGTCATCCTTCAAGGTCAAAGGTCATATATATGGGGACATAGTGTTTCACAAACACATCGCTTGTTTTGTTAATTAAATGCATATGCATTTCATCAAAAATACTAATGACTCTGGGGCTGGGAAAATGGGATTTAATGCATGTGCATTGAATGTCATCCCAGATTTTCCTCTGCTGTCCACACAGGCCTATCAGGAAAGTCACTTTCTGCTTTTATGAAATTTTTCTTTTAACCCTTTCAGTGCGGGAACCGAATTTTGAAGGCCTTTGCAAACAGTTTGGATCCTGATGAGACGCCACGTTTTTGCAAACAGTTTGGATCCAGATGAGACGCCACAGAACGTGGCGTCTCATCAGGATCTAAACTGTTTGCTATTCTGATAGTATTCTTTGAAAAAAATCGAAGAAAATGGTAATTTTCGAAATTCAGCAGACGACATTTTAGCAGAAGACAAATTTCCCAGCATGCAAAGGGTTAAAGGAAGTCTCCTCTAAACGAAATCCAGACTGCACAGGCAAATAATGGACCACATTTTAGGGGCATGCATGAAGCTGCATTTTTATCAGAGAGTGAATTGAATATTAACTGCTTCTGTTTCCCCTGTTTCTAGGACCTGACGCTGGCATGTGACCCTGCTGCACCAGTGACCTGGGCCCTGGAGAAGAAGAAGCACTATGACGTGTTCCTGGTGATGTCTGACGGTGCAGAGACTCTGGGGGAGGACTCCCCTGCGAGCAAACTGCTGGAGTATAGACAGCAGATGAACTTGCCTGACACCAAGTATGGCCGTTTTTCATTAAGTTATCCCCTGTCAAAGGTGGAGGGATATAGAATCGACTTTGTCAATCAGTCCGTCCGTCAAAAAAATGTTTTGAGCAGGGGATATCAATTCCACAAATTTACATGTTTATTTTGGTTTCAACCTATGTATTTAAGCCTGATTGAATCAAAAGCCTAAGGCTTATTAAAATGATCTCGAGTCTGTTTCCTGGGTAGAAGACGTACTAGGTGTCTTAAGGGGAGATTGGAAGACCGTATCCATCGTAGGGGTTGAACCTGTGACCTCCAGATTGCTAGACAGACACCGTATCCACTGCGCCAAGGCAATAAGCGTACAGTAAAGGAGTTATTAATTTTGATATGTGGAACACACGAACATACCTGATACCAAGTATTGCTATTGAACACTACGGGGGTTTCACAGGAAACAAGGATTTAAGTGGCCCTGAGTTTGGAATTTTGATATGTGGAACACACAAACATTCCTGATGCCAGGTGGCTGTCATACTCCCTAGTGGGACTTCAACAGTAATTAAGGATTTATAATACCCGGAGTTTAAATTTTTATGGGTCATACACACCAACATGCCTGATACAAAGTATCATGGTTAGCGTACACTGACAGGGGGGGGGGGGGCGTTATTTCAATAAGAAACAAGATTTAAAATAAATTATCCTGAATTAAAAAATAAGAATTAATTACCCTTATACACACAGACATTCAAGATACAAAGTATGAAAAGCGTACATTTTGGGTGATTTTACAGAAATTAAGGATTTAAATTATCTTGTCAATTGATTTGTCACTATCAGTATGTCAACATAAAATAATAAAACTGGAGCTAACCATTTCCACATGTCTCAACTGACTAAATTTAAATTAAGATATCTCACTATGGATTATAGATGTACAGGAGACTTTTAAGCCCCTAGTCACCCACACATGTTGATGTCGATTCCTGAAACAATCCCAGTGGACTGAAATATTAAAATAATTTGGGTCTAATTGTTATTACGTGTACACTATCTTTAGCAGATTTAGTTTGGGAATCATTGTGAATATCTATGAATATTCTATAAATGAAGGTTGTTTATGTCCCATGGTAGTTTATTGAACATTTTAAAATGAGCTTCCCTTATTTTACTCTCCATTCCAGAATGGTTCTATGTGGATTGGCAGCTCCGAAACTAGACTTTGCCCAGGCCAGCGGTATGTTGGACATCGGGGGCTTCGACGCAACAGTTCCCTCCCTTATACACCAGTTTATCACTGGAAAGCTAGACACACTGTAGGATAGAGAGAGAGAATTCCTGGACTTTCGATGATTTCCGGAAATTTCAGCCCATGAAAGGATAGAACACAGGATAGAGAAACATCCTAAAATTTCGATGATTGGCTTATATTTAAGCCAATTGGTTGTTTTTTATGTTGAAATTCGATTCCTTACAGAGGTAAAAGGATTAACCACCCAATGTTGATTTATGGCTGATATTCCTTCCTTAAAAGATTTGAGATGGTACAAATCAGTGTTGCATCATCATTTGTGGTGTTAGGTGGACATGCTTTAGAAAATGGTTTTTCAACTACTGTATGTTACATTATACCGTGCAATAAAACAAAACAAAAACTGAGACTTTTCTTGTTGGGCTGAAGTAAATTCATGACATACAGTAGATTCTGTTCACTTGAATATCCCATTGGTAACTACCAAATGTTTAATTTTTATTCTCTCCCAAAATTTATTTTGGGGGGAGCATATAGTCGCCACTGCGTCTGTTCGTGTGTGTGTCCATCCGTCCGTGCACAATTTTTTCCCGGGCTATTTCTCAGCAACTAATGCCCGGAATTCAATGAAACTTATGGGAAGCTTCACTACCAAGAGGAGATGTGCATATAATCAGTGGGTTCTGGTCAGATGATTTTTCACAGAGTTATGGCCCTTTGAAATTTTCTATAAAAAATTCTTGTCCCCCCAACTACTGTGCCCTCAAGACGTTTCCTTTTATTTGAATATATAGTGCAATATTGTGACAAAAAAAACCTTTGCGGAGCATCACCCATCTCTGACTGTTTCTTGTTCTTAGTATTCATAGATGGAGTAAGTTATATTCTCATCTATTTTACGTTTTATGCGATAGATATTGGTCTTATTTGTTGTAAACGTGTATCATATACTATCAAACAATGTGATTTATATTTTTTAAATGCTTAGACATACATAATTTAAGCCTTTTTTTTCTACTCTTAAACCTGTTCTGTTATTGAAGACTCCCGTGTTTGCAATGTGTTTGGCCTGCAGATTACACCTATTGCCTGTCAATAGACACAGCATGCAAGTATGGTGTGAAATTGACATTGGCTGTCACGTAAGTGTGCTGGTCTAAAACTGGAGATCATTGGCTGTCATGTAAGCGTGCCGGTCTAAAACTGGAGATTTGGTGAGTCTGATATGCAGTTAAGTGGAATCTATTGACTTTTGTGTTACCTTTATTTATCCACTTGTATCATGAAAGACACGGAAAAGCAACTAAAAGCGAGAATTTTACCATTAAGTCACATATGGGCCAGTGGCAAACAAACACCCATGACAAATTGGCGGGAAATGTGTTTTTTATTTAGCCCGTCTGCTTTCTTTCTATCATGCTTTTTTGAAGCAAAAGGACTGTTTGCTTCATTTGGGACACAATCTGCTTATCTGTGACACATCTGGATGTTTTAAGTTTTGCATTTAGATGCAACATTTTAGATTACGAATATTACAAGTAATTTACTGTGTAAACTTACTTCTATGTGTAATTCGGCGAAGAAATGTGTTCATATTTTAATAATGAAATATTTTTGTATTGTGACAAAGTGATGTCTTTATTACAAATGACCACCCATAAAAGGTTTTATGAAATTGTTAACAGTTATATCACTTATTGACTTATTGTTATTGAATATGTTTATTTATTGATTTTACATGTCATTCATTACAATTGTTTTGAAATTTTGACAATCTGAATTTTGCTTTGGTATAGTCTGGTTGAATGTAAAGTTGAATGCCCATTAAAGTCAATCATCTTTTTTATGTAAAAAAAAGGAGATTGGAAATTCGATTTTCTTGTGTTTTGACATTGGTTTACTTTTAATTTCGTCCAAAGGCAAAACATACCATGTCATTCAGTTCTTGGAATTGTGTATCACTGGGTAACAGTAGTGTTACTAAAATATAGGCTGGTATTATTGTTTTCAGTTATAACTAAGTGGGCATAATATGGTTGAGTTGCTCAAAATTAATAGCCCCTAGTTCATAAGCATTTGGATAACATGGCATTGATTGAAATCATAAACTCATAACTATCATTAAAAAAACTAATGACTATTTACATATAACAAGGTATTCAAACTTATCTCGCCCTATTGATGTCCATTTCACTTATTGTCCCCTTCCGGTGAAACCAGAGGGGACTTATGGTTTGAGCTCTGTCTGTCAGTCTGTCACACTTTTCTGGATCCTGCGATAACTTCTTCATATTTTGTCATGAAACTTGAAACATGGGCTGATGGCAATAAGGAAATTATGCACGTCATTTCATTTTGTTCCTACGTCAAGAATTCTGGTTGCTATATATAAAAAATAAATCTGAAAATAGTGGAGTTTCACCGGTAGGGGACCACATTCCTTGGCAATCTCTTGTTTCTAATTCTTCAGGCATGCTTTTGTCATTTTTCTTTGATTAAGCTAGCAATGCGAATGTCTTCTGCTCAGTGAATGTGCAGTTTATTTGCAATGTAATATTGCCTTACCGTTGTTATTGTATGTTTGTTTCATATCTGTTGCTGGTTTAAGTTGTTGACTAATATATGCATGTTCTGTATTGCAACATGAAAATTGTATTCCCCACATTTGTATTGATTTGTACAATATAAGCAGTGTTGGGATATATTTTTACTCGTATTTATTGATTTGTAACCAATACACGTAACCTTTCCATAGACAATTCCTAGGTCTTTCATTTTTGGTTTGGGCAATTTTTATCAATGTGATGCCTTTATGACCAGTTTTGTGATTTCATGATACAGATTTTGAAAGTTGTATTTGCATCAGTTGTGGGATCATGGTTTTATAGTGTGTGCACAATTAAAGAAATTCATTTCCATTTGCTGAAGTTGTTTCTTAAGAAATATGATACATTATTTAAGAAATTTTTTAAAATTGATAAAATGTAGCGGTATAAGTTTGCATGTACCGGTAATAAGCTATTTGTTGAGTAATATGTAATAAATATGGATAGTTTTTACATACATGTATTAACCCATTACCACTTAGAAACGTATTTTGATGCATGTGTAGCCCCTTAGAAAGTTACATTTAATTAAAGACCTTTCTTACTAGATTCAAGTTTTAAAGGCTTCATTTCCAACCTTTAGATACTGATGAGCAGCAAACAGCATAAAACCTGATCAGATTGAGAGGTACTTGCAGGCTGTTCTGGTTGCTCGTTGCATATACATGTAGCTGTTCTGATGTTATGCTGTTTTCAGATAGCCATCTTCACCTCTGAGTGGGAAAGGGTTCAGACATTCAACACAGTTTGCATGAAAATATATTATCCAATACATACTTACATTACACAAAATTATGCTGGTATTTTTTGTGCATTGTTAATTGTAGTAGAACTGCAATTTTTCATCTTTATTGATTGACAGGGATATGATACAACATTTTGAATCATTATGCATTTAATTTAAGTATTGATTATGCAATTTCAGTTTGTATGCTTAATACATTTTATATTTATTATGCCATCCTTCGAAGAAGAGGGGTATGCCCCCCTTCGAAGAAGAGGGAGTATATTGTTTTGCACATGTCGGTCTGTCCGTCGGTCCATCCACCAGATGGTTTCCAGATGATAACTCAAGAACGCTTAGGCCTAGGATCATGAAACTTCATAGGTACATTGATCATGACTGGCAGATGACCCCTATTGATTTTCGGGTCACTAGGTCAAAGGTCAAGGTCGAAGTTACTCGAAATAGTTAAACAGTTTCCGGATGATAACTCAAGAATGCTTAGGCCTAGGATCATGAAACTTCATAGGTACATTGATCATGACTGGCAGATGACCCCTATTGATTTTCAGGTCACTAAGTCAAAGGTCAAGGCCACAGTGACTTGAAATAGTAAAATTGTTTCCGGATGATAACTCAAGAATGCTTACTCCTAGGATCATGAAACTTCATAGGATCATTGATCATGACTAGCAGATGACCCCTATTGATTTTGAGGTCACTAGGTCAAGGTCACAGTGACTCGAAACAGTAAAATGGTTTCCGGATGATAACTCAAGAATAATTAGGCCTAGGATCATGAAACTTTATTAGGTACATTGATCATGACTGGCAGATGACCCCTATTGATTTTCAGGTCACTAGGTCAAAGGTTAAGGTCACAGTGACAAAACGTATTCTTACAATGGCTGCCACTACAACTGACGGCCCATATAGGGGGCATGCATGTTTTACAAACAGCCCTTGTTGAAGTATTCATTAGTGATTATGTTATAAATAATTGATATGTACGGTTTCGTGAAGTTCACCATAACTGTGTCCTGGTAGTTAAATATTGCTTTCAGAGAAAAACAAAAATTATATTATGTCATGTTAGTAAAAGATGTTTTTTTAAAGGTTTGCCCTTAAGTTTCAACATAAGATCGGGTGGTGAATTTTTTACAGTAAATTGCAATATTTTTATCCAAAGTAACATTTGCATGCAGATCTGGTTTTCAGTAATTCAGTCATATCTGGGAATTCTATCACACAGTTCATGTATATTTTATATCGAGGTTCAATTGGTAAAAAAACGAGTGAATAACCTTTTTAATATGGATTTATTGATACAAGAAAAAGCTTTATTCAGTAGGGATAATAAGGGCATATATGCATTTTTGTTTTCTTTTACTGAAAAAAGTCGTTGTTTTGTGTTTCTGATGTATTATTCCTTAGTTATTGTTGGCAATGATGGAAGCTGCGTTTGACTCATGTTGGTACTAAATTTTGTCAGTATACTTAAAGTGAGATTGTAGGATTTTTATATGTGTTAAATTTAATATATGGATAAAAATATGTTACAATAACACAAAATAGGCAAGAAAAATTATACATTGAAGATGAATTTCATAAAATGCAGCAAAGACAAATTAGCGCCCCGAGCAGATTGTGACGAAGATATTTCGTACATATTTTCCTACAATAACCATACCATTTGTCTTTTTTTTGGATCAGAGTTAGTGTTCGTGTGTCGTATGAATAGATATTGTTGCAGGAAATTAAAATGATCCGTAAAACTAAATTTAGATTCACATCATACATGCATGATATACATGCTGGCAAATTCGACTGTTCAGACATTTTTGATTTCAGAATTAAATATCCGGCTTATTTCGCATTTTTTTACACATGTTCTTCTTAACTTTTATTTTAATCTATATTGAAATATATGTATAATAAGTTTTTTACAAATTTACAAAATCGTACAATCTCACTTTATTTGTTTTACCAGTATTTGCTGTTGTACGCACATTTTTATCGAATCTCTTTTTGAGTTGCTGTTGCTCATTTTAATGGATCAAATGCAGTTATTTTTTTCAAGACAGGCATGTCGATACTGTTGGGTTTATGCTATACATGTATTATTATAGAATTATGTTGTGTACTTCTAACCATGTAAATGTACAATAGAGACGTTAGAATGTATTGTTTATATCAAACTCTTAAGACACAAAATACTTCACAACATTAAATATACAAAGCAATTTGTTTTTAACGCTTACAAATCATATGTTAGTTCAATACTGGTAAACAAAGTTTTTGGTGAAATGTTCAGTAGTGAAATGTAACAAGTAATTCCCACCTTCAAAAGGTATACTCTAATATCTTAATTTTTTGAAAAATAACAGTTTTGTTAATGTCCATGCAAAATATTTAGATAATAACAATATGTACTCTGTTGTTTAAAAAATAATAATTCTTAGTTGTTAGTGATACGTTGTATTCAAATAACCAATTTATGATCAATTTTGTTTATGATATATTTACCGAAATTGTACAGTTATACAAATCCTCCAATACAGCTTTGTAATTAACAAATGGCTTGTTATGCCTTGGTTCCTCTCTAGCCAGACATTCACATGCACAGGAGTAGCAAGGACGCTCAAGGTCACTCACCCCTTAGTTGCTCACATGACGTGTTCTGAGCAGCTTATAGGATGTTCTACAACCATTTTTTAACTCGGCCAAAATATAATTAGAACCAGTGTGCAAAAAAAAGTGTCATGATGATTGGGGAAAAATGCAACATCTACAATGTTTGCACCATTTTACTCTAGCCATAAAAGACTTTCCTGCCCCCTGGTGCCCATTTTTGCCATGGTTCCGAATATTTTTTTACTCTCTTTTAACCCTTATCCTAGATACATATTTTGATGTGTTGGTATTCACTTAGAAAGTTTAATTTAATTAAAGACCTTTCTTACTAGATTTAAGTTTTAAAGGGACTGTCAACCACGAATGACGAAAAAAGAAAAACTGTCTGACCAGAACCATTTTCGAACTCTACTCTCATATCAAGGAAACAATGTTCTGACCAAATTTCATGAAAATTGGGCCAAAAATGTGACTTCTAGAGTGTTCACATGTTTTCACTATATGCATATAGAGAAAAATGCCCCACCCACTGGCTGCCATGTTTTTTCACCGATCTGGACCATTTTCGAACTCGTCCGAGATATCAATAAAACCAATGTTTTGACCAACTTTCATGATGATTGGGCAAAAATTGTGACTTCTAGAGTGTTTACAAGGTTTCTCTATAGCCATATAAGGAAAACTGCCCCTCCCACTGGCGGCCATGTTTTTTACCGGACCGGAACCACTTTTGAACTCAACCAACATATTATTAAGACAAACATTTTGACAAAGTTACATGAAGATTGGGCATGAAATGTGACTTCTACAGTGTTAACAAGTTTTTTCTTTTTTTTTGACCTAGTGACCTAGTTTTTGACCCAGCACGACCCAGTTTCGAACTCGACCGAGATTTCATTGGGACAAAGCTTCTGACCAAGTTTCATGAAGATCGGACAATAAATGTGGCCTCTAGAGTGTTTACGAACAAATGTGGACGGACGGACGGACAAAGACCAGTCACAAAAGCTCACCTGAGCAATCAGGTGAGCTAAAAACGCACTAAGTGACCCAGTGACCTAGTTTTTGACCCGGCATGACCCATATTCAAACTTGACCTAGACATCATATAGATACAACTTCTGACCAAGTTTGGTGAAGATGGGATAAAAACTACTTGAATTAGAGAGCGGAAACCATGCTCAATGTTTAAAACGCAATAAGTGACCCCATGACCTAGTTTTTGACCCGGCATGACCCTTATTCGAACTTGAACTAGACATCATCTAGATACAACATCTGACCCAGTTTGGTGAAAATCAGATGAAAACAACTTGAATAAGAGAGCGGACACTTAATCAGACTGACCGACAGACAGACAAGCTCACTCCTATATACCCCCCTAAACTTCGTTTGTGGGGGTATAATTACATGCAAATAGTAAAATATGAAGGTATCCATGTTAAATATATTTGACAGACAACAGTGTGTTTTTTCTAAAGGACAAACGTTTTTTAAATTCTTTTATTTATTTTTATTGGATTCACAAAGGTAGTTGGTGATATAAAATAACTACAAATGTTTCTGTTATACAAAATGGTTCAAATGGCAATAAAATGGATACAAAAAATACAACAAAATTCTTTCCATAAAGAAAAGTCGAAGATAATGGCTTTTTACTTAAACTTTTTTACTTGACTTCATGAATACCAGTATATTATCTGAAGGCAGTTAACTCCAGCAAGGAATAAAAAGCTTTTAAATGGATACTATTAATATATTTTAAGAAACATTAATTTCAATAGGGTGAACACAAACCGAAGCAAATGTTGATATACAGGTTGTCTTTAACCTGTACAGCTAAAAATCATGAATTCCTAAAATTGTCTTTCTCCTGTTTTTAAATTGCATCATCTGGTGTTATATTAATTTTAGCTGGAAATATAATTTATTTTTATTTAACACAGAGCCTCTGTAGCAATTTTTAATTAAATCCAAGGTCCCTATTCAGAGATAACTTCAGTTTGCTGCAGTAAACGCAATCTGGCATTTACCAAAACAAGTATATACAAGAACTAAGTTATTATACCATAATAAACTGCAGTTCAAATTTTACCTGGATCACATAACTTTGATTGATAAAACAGCAAACCATCAGTAGCTTTCATCTAAAAACAAAAACTCAGTTTTGCTTGATTTCAATAATGAAACATTTTCAACTTGCAATTGAAACCATGATCCATTAAAGTATAAATAAAAATCATCAATGCCTCACATTTATCATCCCTGCAGACGCATTTTCTCCTCAAGTTTTAAGCCACATATGCAATCCACACCAACTTTGTTCTGTTTCTTCACAATTCAGCAAGTTCCAATCATCACAACACGTCGCCCTTGCCCTGTTTGTCTCGTGACTCGGTCCACGCCTTTGCGATGGTTCGTTTCATCTCATCGTCTCCCTCGTCATACATCTGCCTCATCATCTTCATGAGGCTCTCGTTGGGGTCCGCGTCTTTGTCAATGGGTCTAAAATAGAATTGAGCCATGATGGACGTATGTTAATTAATTGGTCCGCGTCCTTAATTGTCAATGGGTCTGAAATAGAATCCAGCTTACATTGCTGCTATGATAGCAGTTCATTATTAATTTATCCATCAATTTTTTTCCTCGTGTTTTGGTCTGAAGCAGAAGCAAGCTTTGATGACAGTATATTAATTAATTGAACTTTGCTATGATAAAACTGGGCTTAATTCATGTGCGTAAAGTGCCGTCCCAGATTAGTCTGTGCTAAATGCACAGGCTAACAAGGGACGACTCTTGCAACTTGTATGGCATTTTTCGTTGAAAAGAAGTCTATTCTAAACAAAAATACAGTCAAAGCAGAAAGTGGTGCACCTGATTGGCCTGTGCAGAGTGCACAGTCTAATTTGGGATGACACTTTACGCACAATCAAGTCATGCATTAAGCCCAATTTTCCCAGTACGAGTCCCAATTTATATATCAATTAATCTCATTGTCTAGTGATATGAAACAGATTGATAGTATGTTGATTAATTTGTTAATTTACAATTGTGATGATATATTCATTTATTTTGAATGGCAGGGCATATCTTACTTATTTTGGGTAAACGGAACTTAAACATAAATGAATACAGTTTATTTTATTTGTTATATTTGTCATGCAAATTATACCTATAGTACAACATAAAGGCTCAAAATCTAATAGATTTACTTTTAACCTTCGGACAAAAAGAAACAAAAAACATAGTGGTCAATGTTCATACTCTGACTAAATTTATAGAAGCCAGGTAATCAAAGATAATCTGGGATAGAGATTGTAACACTTACGGAGGTTTTGTGCCCTTGTCTTTGATCTTTTTCTCAGTGGTGGTCAGGTAAGGCCATGTTTTACCTGTGTTCTTTTTCTTCAACATGACTAGCACTGTGTCAGTCTTGATCTGAAGAAATTCATGACAATACACATGTAGTTTGGACATGTGACTTTGACATTTTTTAACTTAATGTGGCTGCCAATTTAACTTGGTTCTTAACCAATTCTTTCAGGGATGCAAACATTCCATTATAATCCAACTTGATCAATTGAAGCAAATTTATAGTTTTATGAAATTTATTTATTGGCTTATTAGAAATACTGGATTGCTTTCAACACATCAAAATCATGTGAAGAACCTGTTTAAGAATTTAAATGGAATATTTAAAATACAAAAAAAATATTTGGGCCATGCTCTGTGAAAAAGGGGTGTAATGCATGTGCGTAAAATGCCGTCCCAGATTAGCCTGTGTGGTTTGCACAGGCTAATTAGGGATGACAATTTACGCTTTATGATATTTTCCGTTTAAAGAAAGTCTCTTTATAGCGGAAATCAAGTTTAAGGCGAAATGTGTTTTCCCTGATTAGCCTGTGCAGACTTCACAGGCTAATCTGGGACTACACTTTACACACATGCATTAAACCCCCTTTTCACAGAGCGTGGCTCATTTATGTAAACAAATGAAACAGATGGCTATTAAGGAACTTAATACTCAGAACCTGGATGGACAATTACCCTTAGAGAACCTAACTACAATAAATATTTGCCATTGTCATAAATTCCTTTGCTAAATACTTTAATATGTAGCTATTATCTAAAACATGGCACTAAATGATGATTGTTTTACATATTTCTTTTACGCTGACTTTGACAATTAAAGCCAACTCATGTCATAGAACACTTGACCACAAATTCTAGATCAAATGTCTACTCCTACCTCTGATTTAAGTAGGGCAGTGATCAGTCACTGCACAGTAGTGGTAATTAACCCTTTACCACTTAGATAAGTATTTTGACGCATGTGTAGTCCCTCAGAAAGTTAAAATTAATTTAAAATATTTCTTACTAGATTCAAGTTTTAAAGGCATCATTTCCAACCCCTAGATACTGGTGAGCAGCAAACAGCATAAAACCTTAACAGACTGCGAGTTCTGAGTCGGAAAGGGTTAACTGACCGCCATGATCAGACAGAAATACTGTTGAAAACAGCAAATATATCCCCACTAACCAATACACTGACTTTTGGTTTAGTTTCATCATTAAGTTAACTCAAACTGTCAAACACTCCTTGAACATCTACAGTCAATTACACATTCTCAAACCTTGTACCAGCTTTCCTCGGGTATAATAGCTTCCATTAGATGTGCAACCTCGCAGGTGTAATTCTTGTTGTTGACCGAATCACAGCGTAGACTGAACGATCTATAAACAAGTAGTTTTAACCCTTTACGACTTAGATACATATTTTGACTCATTTGAAGTCCCTTAGAAAGTTACATTTAATTAAATACTTTCTTACTAAATTGAAGTTTTAAAGGCTTCAATGCCAACCTTTATGTACTTATGAGCAGCAAACAGCATAAAAACCGGAAAAGACTGCCAGTTAATCGCAGGCTGTTCTGGTTTTTTGCTGGTTTCAAAAGCCATTTTCACTTTGCTTCTTAAGAAATGGTGGAAAGGGTTAAGAATGGGATAGTATTTTTCTGCATTTTGTCGATGTTTGAGCTGTCAAGAAAATTAATATTATTTTGCTTAAACAAGGCAAAATTTTCCACACAGTTTGTACACCAATAAAATGTAAACAATGCAACTTTAATCTTATAATTACAATGTAATGAGCATCAAAGCTACATTTGTTTAAACTATAATGGCCATACAGATTTTTATTTCCTGTCTTAAGAATCTTGTTTCACTTTCGTTTTCATCATCTTTGAACTACACAACATAAACGTTCTCAACAAACAATGACATTGTTTCACTATTGACCAATAAAAAACGTTTAAATTTGCGCAATTACATGCATACATCAGTTCACTTGCATATTAGTGTTTTCATCAGGAAATTAAACAAAGGTCACATTATCCAATCAGATTGCAGTGTAAATATGAAAATGCAACAAGTTTTAATTATATGTGTATTTATAGCACACACAAAAATAATAATTAAAGGGGCCTTTTCATGTTTTGGTAAATTTACAACATTTAAAAAAGTTGTTTCAGATTCGCAAATTTTCGTTTTAGTTATGATATTTGTGAGGAAACAGTAATACTGAACATTTACCAAGCTCTAAAATATCCAATATATGCATCTGTTGACGATTTCAAAACCTGAAAATTATAAAGCATTGCAACGCGAAAAAATTGAATAATTTGGAGAGTTCTGTTGTTATATTTTGTGAAACTACGTGGATAGCTTATATAAAGTATAAAATACTTTCTACATTGCGTGATCGCGGATGGCTGAGTGGTCTAAATGGTTTATAGTTTTACTCCAGGACTCCAGGGGTCAGTGGTTCGAACCCAGTTGTGGGTTACTTTATTTTTACTTTTTAAATTTTATTCTCGATTTTACACTGAAGCTTTTTATTTCCAATGTTTACAATTATCAACATGAAGTATGAACAAACTTCAAAACATGCACAAATCTGTGAAACGGCCCCTTTAATATCACAGAACAACCAAGTGTAACATACAGTGAATGCATTTTAGGCCTCTGCTTACCAATAAATTCTTTTCATCACTTAAATTTTACTTATAACTACTTACTCAAGCTGCAATACAAACCAATCCGATTTTAATGGCTCCATTTAAAAAATCCGATTTTAATGGCTCCATTTAAAAAAAAAAGTTTTTTAATCTAAGTGATTTCTGAAAATATTTTTTAATACATAATATAAATAAGTAAGTTATGTTACCTACTTTTCTTTAAAGGTACATGTAACTTGGTCTTTCTCAACTTTCTCAATCCCTGGGACGGTGGCATAAATTTTCATAAACTTGTCCGACTGATCCCAAGCTGAAAATATATTTACAGCAAAACATAATAGCACACACCCAAGCACTTCCTGCTAAATAGTTAAATATACCAGAATGGAATACTTGAAAAGCTGCTGAAACCCACTACTCCACTCCTATAACCCACTACTCCACTTCTATAACCCACTACCCAATTTCAATAAACCCTAACTTCTATACACTCCTTACATCACTTCTATAAACCCCCTTAGTCGCTTCCTTAACCCTTACCCACCTTCTATAAACTCCCTACCCCTAATTCTATACACCCCCTACCCCATTTTATTAAAACCCCTACCCCACTTCTATAAAAAAAACTAGCCAAATTCTATAAACTTCCTACCACATTATCATAAACCCCTACCCCACTTCTATAAACCCCCTACCCCACTTCTAGAGTACCGGTACATGTACCTCTTTCCCACTTCTATAACTCCCCCTAGCCCAGTTCTTTAAGCTCCTTATCACACTTCCATAAAACCCCTACCCCACTTCCATAAACTCCTGCCCCACTTCTCCATAAACCCCTACCGTCCTTTCATAAAACCCCTACCCCACTTCTATAAACCACATACCACACTTCCATAAACCCCTACTCCACTTCTATAAACCCTATACCCCACTTCTATAAACACTCTACCCCACTTCTATATACACCTACCCCACTTCTGTAAACCCTATACCCAACCTCTATAACCCCACTTCTATTATCCCCTTTCCAACTTCTATAAACCTCTACCCTACTTCTATAAACTCCCTGGTCCACTTTTATAAATCACCTACCCCACTGCTATTACCCCATTTTCATACAGACCAAACTAAGTTTAACCTCTTTTCTAATGATTTAGTTAAGCAAATAAAAGGAAATCAGCACAAAAGAGGAAGATTCTCATGTTTTATATTAAAATAATTTGTAACGAAAAAATCTGTCATTTATTTCCGTACTGAGCTCTGCAGCCGTCTTGTTGAAAAGGATTCTTAGGTAGCCTTTTTTTAAATAATTATCATAAGTTTTCAGTATGCACTTCACTAATTTAAATAAATCATTACCATAATTTTTAATATCGACCACCATCATTCGAGGCTGATTTGAGACAGGTTTAGAGCTAGATGCTGCCTCATTGGTGGATGATGCCTTTGACTCCGTCTCCACCAATGATGAGATCTCGGTTTCAAGTTTCCGAAGCTCTATAGTGATCACATCTTTGACCCGCTGCCGTTCTGCCATTGCCAGCAGTTTTCGCATTTCTTCTGCATCCAAGCGAAGCTGAAATGTAACAGATAAAGATAAGCAATTAATGCATTATATATAAATAGCATTTAATGTGTCTTAAAATGTATTTCAGCGAATCTCTTAAAAACTTGGGCTTTATGCATGTGCTTACAGTATCGTCACATATTACCCTGTGCAGTCTGCACAGGCTTATCAGGGAATATACTTTTTGCTTTTATACAAAATTTTCCCAAAGAAAGTCTCTTCTAAAGAATAGTCCAGTCTTGGCTTAAATCCACACCAATCTCTCTGGAATTACTGTAAGGGCCACCGTAACTGCACTTCGGAATCATTATACTGACATTATGTTAGGAGAAACAAATTGACCTCCGCATTGTTTAGAAATTAAGAATTTATTCAGACAGGCTATTTTGATCTTTTATTTGCCTCTATGAAACAGGGGCCCTTACTTATTGTACTTTTGTATAGTCTTTATATTTGATTTGTAATTTTAGTTTAAAGCCATGTGAACTATTATAAACCAGATCATCCGTATCACCTCATGTGAAGCTGTCATTATATATTTTTTATTAGGAGCATGGAAAATAAATTCAAATCTACCAAAAATACTGTTTCTAAACACGACAGTCAAAAAAAATGGTCCGGTTTTGCACATTAAATCAAATGTGCATATCATATGACTGCATTAAATGAAAACCACTTACCTAGCAAATAGGTAATCAATTTATATAATTTGGGTAAGATATTGCTTACAATGTTTTTGCAGTGCTTTACTTTGCTAATTAATCACTTAAAATATTTCAGGATGGCTGACATTTGCAACAGTTTGTTGACTTATTAGAATTTCTGAAAGTAGCGAAGATTTTCGTCTGTTACCATTCATGTCCGTACCATCAGCTAACCAATCAGAAATCAAGTAATAAAAAACCAGGTAAAATCAGTACCGCGGGCTAATTTCCGGAATGCCGAGGAAGCTATAACAATATTTTTTCTCAAATGATTGCTCACTCAAACAACTTGCCCCTTCCCCCTCCCCCTAAAAAAAAACTCATCAGATTTACTTTGATCTCGGAATCGACCCAGGACTGTTTTAATCCGGATTTCCGAAAAAATCTGAACTTGAATTGAAAGCACTAGGATTCGGGCTAGTGTGTTAAATATGTTAACTTGAAGACAAGTTTTTCTTGAATACTCTGAGCTTTTATAAGAACATACGTACAGCTCAGAGTTCTTCTTGTTAACCGATTTTTTAATGTCCAAAAATTATAGTCTCACGTATGCCTATAAAATCGAGTTCAACCATCCTAACAATTGTCACAAACACAATACTTTCCATTGCCAACACCAATTTGCGAGTGATTTGTGGAGAAATACTCAAAACAAAAACTTAATAAAACAAGGGCTGTTTGTAAAACATGCATGCCCCCCTATATGGGCTATAAATTGTAGTAGCAGCCATTGTGTGAATACGTTTTTTGTCACTAAGAACCCTTGGTGGTGGTGGTGGTGGTGGTGTAGTAGTAGTAGTAGTAGTAGTAGTAGTAGTAGTAGTAATAGTAGTAGTAGTAATAGTAGTAGTAGTAGTAGTAGTAGTAGTAGTAGTAGTAGTAGTAGTAGTAGAAGTAGTAGTAGTAGTAGTAGTAGTAGTAGTAGTAGTAGTAGTAGTAGTAGTAGTAGTAGTAGAAGTAGTAGTAGTAGTAAAAGTAGTAGTAGTATTGGCAGTAGTAGTAGAAGTAGTAATAGTAGACATGGTAGAATAAGTGGTGGTGGTGGTGTAGTAGTAGTAGTAGTAGTAGTAGAAGTAGAAGTAGTAGAAGTAGTAGTAGTAGTAGTAGTAGTAGTAGTAGTAGTAGAAGTAGTAGTAGTAGTACATGTAGTAGTAGTAGTAGTAGTAGTAGTAGCAGTAGCAGCAGCAGTAGCAGCATTACAATACCAATACTTAAGAATGATCAAATGGGAAAAGGTAACCTAGCACTGGCAGTAAATATGGGGCTCATTTACAGGTCAGATTTGGAATCTCTGCTGTAAAATGAGATTTTGAAGGAATTAAAGGGAGGCAAATCTGTAATAAAAAGAACATGCATAAACCGTAGTTGTTTCCCTTGTTTGAACCATGCTAAATCCTTAAAATGCTAAATCCTTAAAATGCTAAATCCTTAAAATGCCTATTTCCAGTAACTGTGACCTTCACCTGTGACCTTGACCTTTGACCTAGTGACCTCAAAATCAATAGGGGTCATCTGCGAGTCATGATCAATGTACCTATGAAGTTTCATGATCCTAGCCCCAAGCGTTCTTGAGTTATCATCCGGAAACCACCTGGTGAGCGGACGGACAGACCGACCGACATGAGCAAAGCAATATACCCCCTCTTCTTCGAAGGGGGGCATAAAAATCGTTATCAAATCGAAAGCCGAAGTTTTTAATTAGACATTCGATCTATCTTACAGATGTTCCAGAGATAGTCAGTATATTATGATTGGTAGATTAGACACGAGATCTATCTCGCAGAGGATTCCGGAGATAGTCAATAGCGTATTTTCAAATTCTGTATACTCCGCTTTGTCCATTGCAAAATCATACACATTGAAATGAACTCTTGATGTGTTTGAAACTTTGGATTAATTTCAATATTATGCGTGCATACCATATCATATTAGTTGTTTTAATTTGCGCATTATGGATATATTTACAATCTATTTGTTTATTTATGCCAGAAAATATCCCCCAATTACCCGGAGTCGAGCAGTTAAGGAAACAACTAAAATAATTTCTGAATTAATTCAAACAATGCCGCAATAAACGCTGTACCTTTAAAGCTTTATTTAATTCCCGTTCAACCAATGTCAAAATTGTTTATTTACAGCGTGTTTAACAACGCAAAGCCGATAGTTCCATACACACCCGCAAATGACATACACTATGCGTGTTGTTTACCTTGAGTCGAGAGGTCACATCTGAAAAGCGAGAGTACTCGATTGCAATTGGCAGGAGGTCAACAAAACTTCGAAAATTCGATTCACTGAACAAATTTAGAGAAACTTCAGGTTTTTTCCGCTCCATTTTGGGAAAACGCCACACTGGAATTTTGGGAATTTCCCGTCGCGAAAACCCCCATTTTGGGAAAAAAATTAATCGCAAAATTGGCTCAATTGGGAAAAATTATCGCATGTAAATTATTTAAAACAGTGTTTCTTATATTTCAAAGAAGCCGTTAACTGGTAAATAACGACTATTTTGATAACTTATTATTAAAATTTTACAAAATATTATGAACATGTGTGATAAGTGCAGGTTTTTTAATCTGAATTTGGGGAAAAGGCTTGGCCTTTTTGAGGTGAAAAAAATCGCGGGAAGCGCCGGATTTTGAGGAAAATAAGGAAAGTCTTAAATAATCATTAACATATTTTACATTTCTTAAAACAAATTCAAGGCAACAGATAATTTAATTATGCAATACTTTCTATTTTCTACACCAGATCAGGTCAACTTATATATTTAAAGGGTAAAAAAAAAAAAAAAAAAAAAAAAAAAATTTTTTTTTTTTTTTTTGGAATTGGGAATTTTTTTTTTCAATTGGGAAAAAAACAACAAGATTTGCATTGGGAATGGGGCCGAATTTCGGACCCGTGGCATAGGGCGGAAAAAGCCTGGAAACTGAAAGATTTTATTTTTTTTTCATATCTTCTTTTTACCATTTAACTAATTTCTCTTTTATCGGTCGATCTTCATTTGAGCAACATTGACACGAAAAAGTGCTCAAGAGTTGAAAAAGAAATAACATACGCAAAAAATGCAAGAAATAGGCATAAATTTAGATTATTTTAGTTTTTAAATACAATTAATCTGTTTTTTTCCTTATATTAGTCATGTCTGTAATTATTTTCAAGCGTAGTAACATGAGTAAAAACAAAATACTCGGAGCACACAGTCTTGGCATTAATTTTTTTAAGGCACTAGCCCGGTTGGGCTACTAGCTTTGAAATTTCACTAGCCCGAATCAATTTTAACTAGCCCGAATTAAAAGTTACAACTCTGTTACATTTATAAATACATGTATGTTTGTATTGAAAAAACATAGAACAATAAAGATTAAACAAATGCACACTTGATTCTGTTTTTATTCACAGTTAATGTGACAAAAAAATTAAAACAATATCAACAGACATCTCCATTCAATCATGGTCATTGTCTGAGTCTCCGACATCCAGGTCTGACACATTATGTATGCTCCTTAAGGCGGCCTGAAAAAAAACAACAATGTTATAACATGATATAAATTTTCCAAACAAATATCTGAATAAATAAAATAAAATGTCAAACTAGCAATAATATCTGTGCATAAGAAGTAGCACAAGAAGGCAATTTTTCTTCCCAAACTTCTGTGTATTCTTAATCTAAAACGACATTTGTAGCAGTAGTTCTATCGCCTAAGCCACATATGGTTTATCGCCGATTTGCCGATTTTACCAGCATCTAAAATGCAATATAATACACCTCTGAATCTACTTTCAGGATTTGTACCTTGACAGATAAACTTTATCTAGACTGTACAAAAAAACTATACTTTCAAAGAGCATGATATTTAATTGCTTTTTTAAACATTATGTATGACAAGCACATACCAGCAAGTCAGCAATGCAGGCGCATAGTCAAATTCCTTAGAGGCATCAAAACGAAGCAAAGACAGATTATTTTTCCATGACGTTTGTAATTATTTTCGTTTCGTTGTTCATATTTTGTGTTGCTTCCTTCATTCTCATTTTGCGGTTGAAGTTTGTGCAATGCGCGCTCAAAATAACACAGAAAATACATTAAAATAAATGAATGCCGCAAATTCTACACCCAGTAGTAATAAATTGTTAAAGCATCTCGCGAGATCGTCTTACAACACTGTTCGATAAGCGTCTAATCAATAAGTGCACAAGAGAAACAACCAATGCAGTTTTGAATAAGCGCCTATATGAAGCTATTTCGGACTTGTTACAAAGTTCGGACATGAAAAATAGCACTCGATCCATCGGGCTACCGGCTTGGAATTTTCACTCGACCGACGCAAAAATCACTCGACCCGGTCGACGGTCCAGCGGGTTACGGCCAAGACTGAGCGCATGCGTGTGAAGTCAACACGAGAGCTGCGTTATTAATGTAAACATAGTGATCGACTTTGGGTCATGCTCGACTCAAGGTAATTGGAGGATAGTTTATTTGGCTTATATTTTCTATTAAAGTGCCGCCCGTATTCTGGGCAGCATCTTTACATGAATAAACGAGTAATCATTTGCAACTCCCCGAGACCGGATGTTCAATAGCTGGGAGTTGGATTATTGCAACGTGAAGATCTGTAAAATGTAGTTTTCATTATTAGTGTAATGTAGCCTAAATTATTTGCGCTTTTGAATAACTTGCATTGTATAGAACATTTTAACATTTATACTTGAATTTATTCGTACTCAATGTGCATGGATTTCTTACAGTATTTTGCTTATTTATTATTTAGACACTATCCACACAACTTCATAACTTTTTTACCTCCGCTACTTTCGCCATGTTTTCTGGAAGATTCTACTTTCGGTTTGAAACACATGCATTCAGAGCTATGGCTTCTTCCCCATTTTTTAGTTTCGAATGGAAAATGACTATAATTTATGGATTAGATTTGATTTTACGGAAATTGCCGTACACTTCCGGTTATGCATAAAGGAAATTTTAACGGAAATTACCGATCAATTCTCGTACGGCCAAATGCTGTTGAATCACAAATCGAAAGTAGGAACTCTTATCTGGTATTTTGGTGGCTTATTGGTAAGAACTTATGTGATAAGCAATGTGTATAAGCAGATTCTGGTGTAAATAAAAACCTAGCGCTATTTTATGTTTGCTTGAGACCACTTAGTTTCCATTTATAGGGGTAAATAGAAGGTAAATATTATGATGGCCTCGGTGAATGGTGAAACGTTTTATGTAAATCGTTGTTTCTCTTTCCATAGCATTAGCCTAGTGACGTTTTTGTAAATTACCGACAATTACCGAGCCCAATGCAAACCCCACATCATCTTATTTGTTGTATGTGCATTCCATATGATCTAAAAATACTGAAGGCTGATTGTTTAATGAATGCGGTGCCCCTCAACTGAGAAGGAATACTAACCCATGATAACATAATGGGCGCCATAATGCCAGTAATGGCTCTTCTTAATAATGGGTAAAGTGTGTGTGTATGGGGGGGGGGGGGGGCACATGTGCATCCTAGATCCAAAATATCGCTACAGTTTATGTTGTACTCCCACGACAGATAACACCAACTGGCAACACGACCATCAGGACCAATTAAATCCCTATATGACGTTATCACAACAACTCAAGTCTATTTCAACGGTCTATACACATGTATAGATCTTTGGTTCTAATGCTACACTGATGAAGAATGATTTATATGTAGCCTCTTTTATATTGTGCTTAAAGTCATGTTTCCTTATGTTTTGCCTAAAACTCGTCGAAGCCCACACAGATAAAGAATACTATACCAGAATTTCAAATTTGAAAAAATGAGTCCGAAAAACAAGAGTGTTTTAGTTATTTGTTTTTATGATAAAGTAGTAATTGATAACTGATTCAAATCTTTGAAACTAACCGACATGTCTTAATCCATATTTAACGTTTGAGGACAGAGTTTGGTCGGATTTTGATTAATGAATATTCATGGACGAATGAATAATTATATGTATGCATGGGTGAATGTATCAATCAATAATTTAATGAATGTACATTTGATGTTCGGCTTACAGTCATATTGTGTTGTTTTTTCTAGCGAATGGTCTCAAGATTCGGTCTAACTTCCTTACATAGCTTAGAATTTATATTAATAATTCTTTCTATGTTTTTATTTAAAACTATGAACGTAAGTATTTTTTTTTACCGAAATCGGACACTTATCGACAAAGACGTGAAATAGAAACGTTTATAAACAATTTAAGATTTTTTTCATCGAATAGTTTGAAATGTTTCACGCTTTAACTTATCATGTCTGTTAAATCAATGACTGTAACTATAACTATGACGACATCTAAGTAGGATTACGAAATCTAAACCGATTTACTACGGAAAAATCAGACGAACAATCCAGCGACCTTGCGCGTGGAATGGTCAAAAGATTATTTCTATGGTCACTCTCTCCCATCGTCTGATTTAAGTAGGATAGTTGCCAAGTACTTTCAAAAACATGTGCACTTAATAATAGTAAATCAGGTTACCATTGAAAAGTTTGATTATGGGGTGAATATTTGATTAGGTTCCATTCTTAATAAAAAATATTCAAAAACACAATTAGTAAAGCAGTGTCGACAGACCGTTTATCAGTTAGGTACATGTCAGACGGACGTCAATCTAAGCTGGGCACGACCTAATGTGACCCAGATCGCGATTATGAAGGCTTATTTGACGCACGTCAAAAGCTGTGAAGAGAACACCGTTACGGACATAAATACTTGTTTGATAATATTATTTTATTTCAACTTAATTTAAATGAATTTTTTGGCGTTGTTTCATTGTATAAAGGGATCATGAGTGGCTATTACATCAATTCCAAATCATCAGTGACTTTATCAGAACATTAAGTGCGTAACGGTGTAAATACACATTTTAATTACGTTTTACAACTTTAAGAATTTCTATAAAATGTTTGGGTACATGTTTATATACTAAATTCTTCTTTCATTGGACACCTTTTTGAAGACTTGATGATGTTAACGTTTGCAGTTTTTGTTGAATCTTAATGTATATAAAAGTCTTTTTTTATGCGGCGTAACGGTGTTGTCACATTTGTAACGGTGTGGACAGATTATCTTAAACTTTCATATTCTTGTTTATTCGCATCGTGTTTTTTGTTAGGAAGTATGTCAAATAAGTTCCATGTTAAATTTGTGATGTTGTTTGAAAGACAATCGGCGATATGAATACGAACTTTATTCGCATTCTCCACACCGTTACGATGTTGTCAACACCGTTTCTCATTCAGCGTAACGGTGTGAAACGTAACGGTGATGACATTCGGGAATTCTGACAGAACTGATTCCAATTGTATTAATTCTCCATTTTTGTCGGATTAATTTCCATGTTAAGTTTGCGATGTTGTTTGAAAAACAATCGGCGATATGAAAACGAAGTTTATTCACACCATAATGTGTGTATATATTTGTGCATACCGTTACGATGTTGTCATCACCGATACTCATTCAGCGTTACGGTGTGGACTGTAACGGTGATGACATTCAGGCATTTGACCATCCACAAACAGCATGCTACTTGTCTCAAAAACACATTAAGCACACATTATTTTGTGGCATCTAAGAATACATAATATTTGAAAATCATAAAAGAACAGGAAGTGGAAATAGCAAAGAAAATGGAGGAACGGTGTTGACACTGAATAAAAGTACGTTCAATATTTATGCCCCCCTTCGAAGAAGAGGGGGTATATTGCTTTGCTCATGTCGGTCGGTCTGTCGGTCCGTCCACCAGGTGGTTGTCAGACGATAACTCAAGAACGCTTGGGCCTAGGATCATGAAACTTTATAGGTACTTTGATCATGACTCGCAGATGACCCCTATTGATTTTGAGGTCACTAGGTCATATGTCAAGGTCACGGTGACCCGAAATATTAAATGGTTTTTGAATGATAACTCAAGAACGCATACGCCTAGGATCATGAAACTTCATGGGTAAATTGATCATGACTCGCAGATGACCCCTATTGATTTTGAGGTCACTAGGTCAAAGGTCAAGGTCACGGTGACCCAAAATAGTAAAATGGTTTCCGGATGATAACTCAAGAATGCATATGGCTAGGATCATGAAACTTCATGGGTAGATTGATCATGACTCGCAGATGACCCCTATTGATTTTGAGGTCACTAGGTCAAAGGTCAAGGTCACGGTGACCCGAAATAGTAAAATGGTTTTCGGATGATAACTCAAGAACGCATATGCCTAGGATCATGAAACTTCACAGGTAGATTGATCATGACTCGCAGATGACACCTATTGATTTTGAGGTCACAAGGTCAAAGGTCAAGGCCACGGTGACCCGAAATAGTAAAATGATTTTCGGTTGATAACCTCAAGAACGCTTTTGCCTAGGATCATGACACTTCATATGTACATTGATCGTGACTCACAGATGACCCCTATTGATTTTCAGGTCACTAGGTCAAAGGTCAAGGTCAAAGTGACAAAAAACGTATTCACACAATGGCTGCCACTACAACGGACAGCCCATATGGGGGGCATGCATGTTTTACAAACAGCCCTTGTTTACTTACTTTTTGATGATTTTAACATTTTTCGCGCTCTTTTCATTGCTTAATTATGACGTAAAGGTTGAAAGAATGTTAACTTTTCGGAAAAAGTTGTATCCCCGTATCATTCCCGTGCGGTAGATGAAATTTTCTTCGTAACGGTGTCGACTTGTAAAATTACGGTCAGAGCCATAACTGACCATTTATAAATATTCTGCATTTCAAGCTTCTAAATGTAACTGTTATTAAGTTAAGTTTATATATATTTAGTTCCATATGGTTGGGTTTTTTATTTTCGTTTGACATTCTTTTATAAAACAATCAAGAAAATTACCCTTTAAGAATTCGGACAACACACCGTTACTAAAATACATGGGGGTTAGTTGCTTCGACAAAGCATAAAACTGCTTTAAGCGTGTGATCTGCTAAGAACTTTTATCTAATATTGTTTACATATTATTAAACATTGTAATTATGAAACTTATCTCTGTTAATGTCTACCATTTAGATAATTGTTGAATATGGACAGTAAATGGAACCTAATCAATTATTCACCCTATGACAATTGACCGCCGATATTTACTGAAACATGCCGGGAAAAAAATAAAAACATAATACAAAATAGTGAGAGAAAAAAACAGACAGATTTAATAGTTAAACGGCGTAGCTTGATTCTGATTTAGATATTCAAATAAGTAATTCGTATGTATGAAGAAGACCTCAAAGAAGATCCAACATTGTAAAACCTTAACTACATAGTCGGCAGTGGAGGTGAGACATCAGCCTAAATTATCTCGATTTCAACTTATGTGTTCGATTTATCTGCCTATATTACCATAATGTTTGCTATTTCCTTGCACTATAACACGGGTTTGCAACATCTCAACATTATCAAAACATCTGTAGCCATTAAAAATATAAATGCTGAGAAACCACTCCCGTGTCTGTGATATCTATTCATAGAATTATAGCATTGTTGATTTCATCTGCCGAGGTAAACGACTCTGTTGGCACCATTCACAACTGTTTCTTGGCATCCGATTCTGATTTTCTAGAGACTTCCGAGCCGATAACATCCCCACGGAACTTTCCGTACCTGTGCCTGAGCGTGTATACCAGTTTGCAAGTGCTTCTTAGGTTATAGTTTACAACTTTAGAAGTCAATTACATTTCTTTGTCAGCGTTATTCTAGTTTATTAAATCTATTCGAAAGACAATATAATTAACTATTAAACTGTTTTTATAAATTTCATTTACATTATCTTTTTGAGGTGGATATTGTCGTAGTATTTTGACGATTTAATCGATTTTTCGGCGTGGTTGTTAGCTTTTCTCCTGAAATGACCTTTATGTAACGCTAGCAGACCCGAATAAATACATTCGAATATTTCATTTGCTGATTCGAGAGAAATCCCCCAAAACGTTTGCCATATCACTGCGTCTGTGTACAGCGTATAGGATGTCAGTCACTTACCGGTAATCGTCAGGGGAAGACATGATGGACATTCGATAACCGTAGATAACATAGTATTGCGTTTAAGATGAGAATCAAACACTACCGAAATAGTATAGTAATGATACAAGGGAAATTATTTAACCCAAAAATGCCTAGCGTCTAGAAAAAAGGCCTTGGCAAACAGCGAAGACCCACATGAGACGCCGCATCATTCTGTAAGAAATATTCTTAATATAGAAATAAATATACTAGACATCCCTAATTTGGAAATAAATTGATCCAATTTAGAAGGAAGGGACAGTCCACTCGGCATAAATTGGTTAATTATCTAACCACAAATGATTGCCGCAATCAGCCAGACCTGTCAGGAAATTAATTCTAAAAACCTGAATAGGCAACCGAAATCTGCCAGTTTGACTTCAATTTGATATTTCAAAAGTATTGTGCTTATAAGTTCCATTTAAAAGACGAAATGAGATTTTTGACCCGCGTTATTCGAAAATGTGTCTTATGTCATGTTTTGCCAAACCAGGTATATATCTTACCACTAGTTACGAATAGAGCTATCATGCGGGTGGTTCCGAAGATAGTCGATGTATTACGATTGTAATTCGTAAGCATGCCTCACGATACCGCTGGCAACTAGTTTCCTAGACTGGTTGCATGTTGGAAGAATAATATGCCGAATATATGCGGCGTGACCTTTACCTGGAATTTCGCTGATATAAGTTACCTATCGGTGTGCCGTGAGCATCAGTGAGCTTGGATACGTTTGCATCTCCACAGGTAAGCTAGCTTAGAGATTTCGTGTTGACTATCTTTAAAGATAACCTTACATATATTATTAAAATGTAGCTTTCTTGTTCGAGTTTGAAAAAATAATTTAAATGATACTTGATTATTAAAATATTGTTGCTTTTTTCGTTTATATTATTTTATTTGAAATAGTATAAATTGTTTTGTTTTGTTGGAGCTCATTTTATTGATGATTTTTTTTGAATTCCGGAAATGATTTACGTATATAAATGCGACGTTAAGTAGATTGTTTATCAACAGCAGATATTTTTCTTATTACACCAAAATATATAAAGTACTGGTTCTACCTAATACGCGTACTTGAGACTATCTCGATACGCTATGTGATCTCAAAAGAATCGATCTAAAACATATGTTTAATCGAAATGTTTGTTTGGAAAACAAGTAGTCTTACAGCCCATTTTGTCAATGTGTTCAAACAACGTTCTATTCGCCGGTTTATAAAATTAAATGTGCAATCAATTAAAATATTATAGAACCTTGGGATTCAAAATATCTATGTTTGTATGGCGTTAATTTAAAAAAAAATCGGTGATGGACCTGAACGATTATTTATTTTCTTTTATTCTGTTTTTTCCAGAACTAACTGCAACGCGCAAAACGTCTGCTGAAGATTTCTCAGGAGGACTTATTAGAAAAAGTGCAGACCATTTTTGTATTTTCGCTTTAATTCTGCCAGCTTAGTTATTCGCTTGATACCATGACGAACGAAACCGAGCAACTTAACCATAACGAGGCTGTCGCGCCTCCAAAACGAGGCTCCGCGTGTTCGTCACGCGAGGGATCACTCCCGCCAAAAGTTCGAAACGGGATGGTGGAAAAAGACGGTATGAAAAAGTCAAAGGACTTTTGGCAGAAAAGAATTGATCACCACGAGGTCGACAGACTTATAAACCCGTTCAGCGAATTCTGGGGTGAGAATCGCAATCAGTACAAGAATGTCCTTGAAAACGCTAAAGCGGTCTGGAAAGGTGCAGATAAGCGGACGAAATTGACAAAAGAAGACCACAAATATGGCAATGTTGTTGAAGGATCGCTAACGGAGTATCGCGGAAAGAAGGCGAAGAATAACATCGCCAATTATATCGTAGAGTGCTGCGAGACTATACGAGATATAGGCGAGCCACAAGCGGACGGGACGTACCGTATAACGTTCGGGAAACTCTTCCTAGCATACGAACGGATCAACGACTATTTGGTAGGTCTGCTCGTACGAGCCAGACGACACGGTCTCGTAGATTTTATCGGGGAAATGCTCTACCAACGCCAGGACGATCACGTGATTATCACGTTACTGAAGGTGCCAACTATAGACGACTTAAACTTAAAGTTTATTGCCTTCAACAAGACTCAAGAAGAGGAGAGAGAAAGACAGAAGTGCAAGTGATCTTGTATGTACGTGCATTCGTGATAATTTCGTTTTCTTGTCGCAGGACATATATATCTATGGTACACGGATTATAAAAAAATCGTGACATTTTCTTAGTCGGAAATTAATCTTGTGAGTTACTTAGAGTCGGATGATCTCTTAGTGACTTCCCGTTTTGATTTGTTTGAAAAGATGTGATAATTCAAGGGCAAAGTTATTATTATTCTTTTTAGTGTTACACGATGCATTCTTTCTACGTTTTGCTCCTTTTTCGGTACGAATTGAACTACCAACGAGGCTTCTGAGCGAAAAGTACAAAAGACTGGTTGCTATGTGCCTTCCCGTATGGGTTGTTTCCCTTCTAACCGGCAACTTCCTACGTTTTCGTCAAACATAGACCGGAGCAAGTTTAGACTAGCCCAAAAGGGAGTTGAGACTTATTATTTATAAATATAAACCAGACACTGCGTGTCAAAATATTTATTTGTCGGCTTTAGTGTAAACGTTTTTGTTCAGTGTGTTGCTTGGCTTTAAGAGAAAGCTTGGATCAGACGAGCCCGTATTTCTCAATACGTATTCAGTTATAATATACTTGAACCACGCCTATTGGAAAACCGGGATTAATGCATGTGCGTTAAGTGTTGTCAGATAAGTCTTTAAGTCCGCACAGGCTAATTGGGGAAGACACTTTCCGCCATAACTAGATTTTCGCTCTGTAGAGAATTCCTTTATACGCAAAACAATTTAAGGCCATTATGGTAGGACACTATGCGGTATTTAGAAAGTACTGTATCGCTAGATTCTGTATTAACTGAGTTGCTTTTTTTAAAATCAAAACGATTCATGAGCGTTTTTTTAATTAATAACCGTGTTGAAAAAGCTGTATTCTATTTTTTATATGAATATATAAATGTCGTAGTTCTTTCATATTTTGTTTGTTTTTCTAAATGTTTTGTGTTAACGAAGCTTCGCTGGGTTTCGATATACTAGTACATTCAAAGTTTAAGTTATTATGATTCCAATGTAAATACGTTTTTGTTATGTTTTGTTTGTTTATATGTGACAGTAATTTGTTCTCATATAAATGTTTTGTTTGTAAAAGTACGTTAATCACCACCATTATCACCAACACCTTCACAATAGTTATCATCATTTATGTTTGAATTATCATTATTCGTTGTAGAAGTAGTAGTAGTAGGTTATTATTATAAATATTATTTTTATGTTTGTTATTATTAGTAGTATTATTATTAGTAGTAGTATTATTATTTAAGAGGTTTTGATGGTGTAAGCAACATTTACAATCTTAAGGTGTTGTTTTTTATACATTGATGTAAACTGAGATGTTAAGGTAACACATTCTTTGAAAGAAATCGAATATTTTAAACAGTTGATTTTGGTAGCAATATTCAGTTCTGATGACTTAATGCAAACATTACTCGGTATTGACTTTGTTATTTTTATCAATATAAAATGCCATTTTTTGCACTGAGCATTCAATATACCGATAATACTAGGATAAATCATCATCAACTAGACAAAAACGTTATGGTGATAAAAGTATGCAGGTGCTATTGTGTTTTATTAAATGGTTTTTGTTCTAAAATGTATGAAGACTATTTGGTGAAAACAATGTAAAATTTTATGCAAAATTCACGACAAACTGGAAATGTAAGGTGCACATCATCAGAATTCAAATGAGAATTTCGCATATGCATTAGTCATTGTGTCCCGAATGGAATTACGAATAAAGTGTCAGATTTTGTATAACAGAAGAGTGAATCAATAATGTGCATAAACGCACAAGCGTCTTTTGTAGGCTGTATAGTTTTCGTGTAGCTGTGACTATGTACACAGATTGATAAAACATCAGACGCGTTTACTCTGTTAAGAAATATGCTTAAACTTCGTATTTTATTGTCTTAAACGATGATGTAAACTGCTGTGCCTTAATTGTGTTTTTGTTGATGTGTTACATTGACGATACGTACATTTAGTTGTCTGGATAAAATATGATTATATCGAAATTGAAAAAAAAATGTTTAAACAATTAAAATGTTTTTGACTCAAATATTATTAAAATAAAGCATTTAAACAACAGCGCGTACGTCTGTTATTTCTTCCACCTACGCAGACGCAAAACGAATACCAGCAGACGAGAAATAGTTACATGTAATATCTCTGAACGAATTCTGCCCTGCCACTGAGCGGAAAGACCAGCCGACAATGGAACTAAAGCAACATATCTCTGACGTCATTTAAGTACATGTTTGCGCATTGCAACAGGTGAGGACGAGAAAAAACTTGTTTCCGTGAAGAACTTTCAAGAACTATCTTAACTACCTTATCATAAACAGAATCGGGCCCGCCTCTCTGAGTGGTCTTGTTGTCGGGAACTTGGAAGCATGCTGCATGCAGAGTGAACACATGTATAATGTACATGTATAACTAAGAAGTTCTATTTGAGGGTACATTGCAACAATTTCATCGCAAAGCGACTCCCTAGTTGCGAGTGCTCAACAAAGACCGCGTATCTACAATGTCCTATATTTCTTTATCATTGGTTTTCCCGATCATTCAGTCTTTGCGTAAGGAGACCAATTATACATCACTGGCACTCGTTATAAGTTGCTGCCCCTCTCCCACATCTCTCTTGCTACCCCGTCAAAATTATCGAAGTATATATTTTATTTATTTTGACAATTTTTATACCAAATGGACAATTTTGAGGGTATTTGGGACGGGGTAGCAGCTGGGGAGAGGGGTAGCGGGGGATAAATACATGAGATGATATTCGTTTAGGATTGAGTTGCGACTGTTCAACTACGCCAGCAGATGTCCTTGGTATACATGTAACATTTAATAATATGGCTGGCAATATATCCGTGTGTAATTTATTTTCATTAAATTCAAAATATTGCAAAATGTATATAGACAGATTAATGACGTGTTCATGACACATCAACGAACATGCACGTACTTAATTAAAAATGTATGCACGCATTGACAATCATATCAGATCTATATGAAAACAAGCCAAAAAATGTCAGGCCTCAATGTATACGTTCTGATGTCCTGATCATAAACTGGGGATTGGTTAAGTCCAGTCAGTTTATCAAAAGTAGAACCATATGTGTGGTGCGTTACTGTAACACATGTTTAAACAGCTGCCCGATGCGGTGGGAGATATTCGTGCACTGATAAGCCACGTAACCATCCCGAATGTTCCTGCAACTGGATAATTACATCAATGGTCATTATAATAACTAACACGGGTATCGCACAACGCTTAGGGAGAAGCTTTGGAATGTCAAGGGAGACCATCATTGAACAATTGTATTCGTAGAAGGAATCAGTGCCCTTCCCTGTTTTGATCGGGTCTGAAGAGTCCGTTGTATTCGATAATCCTGAAATAAACATAATAATACTTCCGCCGCTTAATTTAAAGTGAATGCACGAATATTGATACTTACCTATAATTTTCCATCGGAACGAATTTTTATTTTGAAAAAATAAATCAACAACAAGTGGCCAATATTGTCTGAGATTTAATTAATTTTCTTATCAACATACAACTTATGAGTACATTTATATAATTTAAGATATTGTGATGTAGCTTAAGTATTTCATTAACGCCTTGTGTAATTAAAGCATGTTATAATACTTTTCTTTAAACAAAAACACCTCTTTTGCCGTACAGCGTGCACTTACACGCGGCAGTGGGCCTACCAGCTTTCCCTAAAGGTGACGAACACCGTTTAATAATTACAATGCATAAATGTCCGCAGGTCTTGCTGGGTTGTTGTTATATGTCCAGCGTTATTGGCGTCCTCCGTCGCTCTCTAGGCAGCATGGCAAGCAGTTACGTTTCCGGCACTCACTCCATGGCCTTCGTCACCGTACCAAATATGGACGTCGGCAAGAAACTTGCTCAGTACGTGTATGGAAATTTGAAACTGAAAGTTAAAAATTAAATTAATTAAAAAAAATAAATTATAAGAAGTTATTGTGTATGTATATAGAAGTTCCTGTATATGACGTCCTTTTGCATTACATTAGGACCCAAGGTAGAGTCCCTGCACTTCTCCCTAATTTGCGTACTTGATTAAAGCTGCAATTTTCAATTATTTAGTATTTATGCGACAAGTAGAAGCATATGAGTCACAATAGTCTAAGTATATTTGAGACAAATTTTGTACTAGATTACTTATTTTTATCTTTTACATTTTGTGTCATTTTAAATTTTGCTGTACTCAAATTATTTGGATTTCGACTTCATTAGATGTAGAAAATTTTGAGGATAAACTTCAAATTGATCTCGTATGTATTATCGAATAAAATTCGACGCATACACGCTTTACTGAAGCTCGACTGATACTGACGTGCATTTATGGTGTTTGTTACACACGCTGGATCCGCAGACGATTTATTGCTTAAATATGCCTTACGGAGGATTCCGGAAATAGTCGATGTTTCACGATTGTCTGTTACAGTGGCATCGTTCGAGGAAGACTGGCGGCCTGTGTGAATATCATTCCATCCGTGACGTCCGTGTAAGTACTTAACGTGCGTGCGTAAAGTATCGTCCCTGATTAGCCTACTCAGTCCACACTGGCTAACCAGGCACCACACTTTCCGCTGAAATGGAATTTCTTCGTTTTCGCTCAAGCTTATCTTGGACAATACTTGTATTGTGGCCATTTTCCCCAGAGCGCGTTTCTCTTATTGAACCCATTTATGCCTAGTGGACTCTCCCATCCTTCTAAATTGGATCAATTTATTTCCAAAACTAGAGATTTCTAGTATATTTATATCTATATTTAGAATATCACTTACAATAATTCCTTTTAGCAAACAGCGCATACCCTGATGAGACGCCGCATCATGCGGCGTCTCATCTGGGTCTACGCTGTTTGCAAAGGCCTTTTTTCTAGACGCTATGCATAAATGGGTTAAGAAGACCGCATTCAGGGATAGAAACCAATCAGGGAAACAAACTACTTTTTTTCGATGTTTGCACACTATTTCTGTCAACACTTCTTGTACAGAGGAAACATGGGTTTTCTCAGAAAATCTATGGGCCTTCCAGAATTCAGACGGGTCATGTGCCGCTGCTTTTTAATAATTGTAGTGTTAGACTATGCAATCGCATTGCAATGGATGCCGTGTCCGTCTCTCGGGGGGGGGGGGGGGGCAATTTTTATATGGGAATTACAAGGATCTTTTTCGAAGACACCGATCGTATTGGCTCCAATCGGGAATCTTACTATTGTCTCAAGAAATCTGTCCTTCGATAAAATCGAACAAGAATCAAATGCAACAAAGAGTATATTCATACGTCCGATCCGAATGTGTATAGTGTTGACAATATAATTTATTAATGTACTTTTATACCGTTATAATCATAAAATATAATACTGTGAAATCATAATTGAATTTTTAGTTTTTTACATTTTGTATTTATTGTGAAAAAGGTTCCCACGTTTGTGCTGCTTAATATACAGTATTTCGGATGTTGATTTTGTTATCGAAAGAAGATGAATGGATTGCAAGTCAGAGTGCTTACATAGTACGACGATTGCGTACTTACTCAAGCACGTGTTTCGTTCACATTTCAGATACGAGTGGGAGAGGAAAGTCAATGAGGACTCCGAACTCATTCTGGTAAGTAGAAGATACAAGGCCCATATCGGAGTTAATCAAACTGCTTTTAATAGTGTAAGGCTTTTGAACACTCTAGAGGTCACATTTATTGTCCAATGATATTTTAGTCGAATGTAAAACTGGGTCATGTTGGGTCATAAGCTAGGCCAATGGGTCAAATAAAAGAACAAGATTAACTTTATCAGAACATTTCTCCTAATGATTACTCTGTCGAGTTCGCAATAATAAATACAAATATAGGTAATCTTGTCAAATTTAAGAAAAAGATCTGAAAACTCTAAACCGACCAAACTTATTGTCGAATATTTATGACACGTGTTCAGAACATTTGTCCTAACAAGCAACAGTATATAGGCCCATTTTGAATCAGGGTCACAAGGGGTAAAACGCTGGGTTACTATGTAAAATGAAAGAAAAGTCGCAGTTGTAAGATATGGTTCCGGTCCATCGAAAAGCATAACGCCATGAGGCTGGACAGTTTTCGTGATCTGGCTAAAGGAAAATAATTTGACCAGTCTTCAGGTCATATGTTTGTCCGGCTCATGAAAATTGGTCAGAACATAAAAAAATGCATTGTTATGCTATCTGGAATGAGTTTGAAAATTAGTGTGGTTTGATTGTGGTTTGTTCAAAAGGATGGTGTGCCCGTGTTGGGGTAGTTTTTCTAATACGTCTATTGTGAAACCCTGTGAACTATTTTCGAAGAATTCTTGTGACAATATTTTACTTTTTAATGCTTAACCCTAGTAGAAAATCGAATTAGACTACAGACCTTTCTTAATCGATTCGAGTTTTAAAGGCTTCTAAGATACTGTTTAGCAGCAAACAGCATTAATCATAAACAGCCTGCGAGTTACTCGTAGGTTTGGCTGTTCTGGTTTTATGCGTGTTTCATAAAGCCTTTTTAGCTCACCTGAGCACAACGTGCTCATGGTGAGCTTTTGTGATCGCCTTTTGTCCGTCGTGCGTTGTCCGTTGTGTCGACGTCAACATTTGCCTTGTTCACTCTCTAAAGGCCACATTTATTGTCCAATCTTCATGAAATTTGGTCAGAAGATTGGTTTCAATAATATCTTGGATGAGTTCGAAAATGGTTACGTTTGCTTGAAAAACATGGCTGCCAAGGGGCGGGGCATTTTTCCTTATATGGCTATATATGGCTATAGTAAATCTTGTTAACACTCTACAGGCCACATTTATTGTCTGAACTTCATGAAACTTGGTCAGAAGATTCACCCCAATAATATCTTGGACGACTTCGAAAGTGATGCCGGTTGGTTGAAAAACATGGCCGCCAGGGGGCGGGGCATTTTTCCTTATATGGCTATAGTAAAACCTTGTTAACACTCTAGAGGCCACATTTATTTTCCGATTTTCATGAAACTTGCTCAGAAGATTTGTCCCACTGATTTCTTTGACGAGTTCAAAAATGGTAACCTTTGCTTGAAAAACATGGCTGCCAAGGGGCGGGGCATTTTTCCTTATATGGCTATATATGGCTATAGTAAACTCTTGTTAACACTCTAGAGGCCACATTTATTGTCCAATCTTAATGAAACTTGGTCAGAAGATTCATCCCAATAATATCTTGGACGAGTTCGAAAATGATGCCGGTTGGTTGAAAATCATTGCCGCCAGGTGGCGGGGCCTTTTTCCTAATATGGCTATAGTAAAACCTTGTTAACACTCTAGAGGCCACATTTATTGTCCAATCTTGATGAAATATGGTCAGAAGATTTGTCTTAATGATATCTTGGATGAGTTCGAAAATGGTTACGTTTGCTTGAATAACATGGCCGCCAAGGGGCGGGGCATTTTTCCTTATATGGCTATATAAGGCTATAGTAAAATATTGTTAACACTCTAGAGGCCATATTAATAGTCCGATCTTCATGAAACTCGGTCAGAAGATTCATCCCAATAATATCTTGGACGAGTTTTAAAATGATGCCGGTTGGCTGAAAAACATGGCCACCACAGAGGCGGGGCTATTTTCCTTATATGGCTATAGTAAAACCTTGTTAACACTCTAGAGGTCACATTTGTTTTCCGATCATCATGAAACTTGGTCAGAAGATTTGTCCCAATGATATCTTGGATGAGTTCAAAAATGGTTTTGGTTGCTTGAAAAACATGGCCACCAGGGGCGGGGCATTTTTCCTTATATGGCTATATATGGCTATAGTAAAACCTTGTCAAAGACCTATAGATAACAGTGTTCTTATCAGTTTCTCGACCACGTGACCCCGCCGCGAGATAGCCCGATAAGGCGCGAAGTTTACAATCTGTGTATTCTATAGGTCTTTGATCTTGTTAACACTCTAGAGGCCACATTTATTGTCCAATCTTCATGAAATTTGGTCCGAAGATTGGTCTCAATGATATCTTGGATGAGTTCGAAAATAATTATGTTTGCTTGAAAAAAAAGGCTTCCAAGGGGCGGGGCGGGGCATTTTTCCTAATATGGCTATAGTAAAATCTTGTTTACACTCTAGAGGCCACATTTACTGTCCGATCTTCATAAAACTTGGTCAGAAGATTAATCCCGATAATATCTTGGATGAGTTCAAAAATGCTGCCGGTTGGTTGAAAATCATGGCTGCAAGGGGGCGGGGCATTTTTCCTTATATGGATTTAGTAAAACCTTGTTAACACTCTAGAGGCCACATTTATTTTCCGATCTTCGTGAAACTTTGTCAGAAGATTTGTCCCAATACTATCTTGTTATCTCAGGTGAGCGACTTTGGGCCTTTCAGGCCCTCTTGTTTCAATTTACTTCTGAGTGGGAAAGGGTTTACCCGATGCGCGACGTCGCGGGTGTTACTGTGACAAACTCTGGTTTATTTAGGCGTTATGCCCAGGGGTGTTCATACATACACATACACTAAAAGTGTTTCTTTTTATTACTCCCTTTGCAGATGATCAAAACCTCGAGTGAGAAAATTCCAGATCTGTCAAAATATGTGCGGTAAGATCAAGTCAGAAATTATTTTTATAGTAACTTTTTTGGTTGTTAAACTACACGTACGTGTTTTTTTAAGCTCGAACAAATACTTTTTTACTCGCCAATATTATGCGTTAGTCTCATTTTCTATTTCAATGCGTTGACTTTATTGCGGAAATTAGAGTGAGTGTTTTGTTAGATAGTACGTTTTATTAGCATAAGAAAGGGAAGGGAAATATTTTTTAAAGCGCTCAGTCAATCATTGCCCACCGTTTTAAATTGTATGTGTATATGTATTTGCAAAGATGCAAGTGTTCACCAGGCCCGTGTTGGACTCGAGGGATCATAAATTCAATTCGCCCATTCTGTATGTTGTTTTGTTCAATCTGTTCCAGGGAGAACCATCCATACGATTGTGCTGAAGTGATCAGCGCAAAGGTAAGTCGTCAGTCTGTTCCAGGGAGAACCATCCATACGATTGTGCTGAAGTGATCAGCGCAAAGGTAAGTCGTCAGTCTGTTCCAGGGAGAACCATCCATACGATTGTGCTGAAGTGATCAGCGCAAAGGTAAGTCGTCACCATCCATACGATTGTGCTGAAGTGATCAGCGCAAAGGTAAGTCGTCACCATCCATACGATTGTGCTGAAGTGATCAGCGCAAAGGTAAGTCGTCACCATCCATACGATTGTGCTGAAGTGATCAGCGCAAAGGTAAGTCGTCAGTCTGTGCAGGGAGAACCATCCATACGATTGTGCTGAAGTGATCAGCGCAAAGGTAAGTCGTCAGTCTGTGCAGGGAGAACCATCCATACGATTGTGCTGAAGTGATCAGCGCAAAGGTAAGTCGTCAGTCTGTGGCTTGGTCTGTCCAAATACAGAGTGTGGAAAACCAGTTGATGTAAGCGGCACTCATTCTTTTGGTTACGCGTGCGCAATTAATTTCCTTCTATATTACATATAAAATAGTTAAAGTTCGATATCAATTGTTACCATGATCAAGCAATGACCCACTATATCATCATACATCATTAGAAAGATAAATGCATAATCGTTTGAAAAAATGGATGTCATTAAATTATATACGTTGTAACTCAAAATATTCACGTTAGAATAGGCACACCGGTTTTGACAGCTGTGCAGGCGACCATTTTAGGCTCAAATAGTATGACCTACTTTCAAAGCCGGGAATCATCAACAGAAAAAGTAGAGCACAAAAATGGCGGTTTTTCTTAATGCTTACAAATATACCTACAAATTGATGCCAAAACCAACCATTTGCAATGTATTTTACAAATCCTATGCAGCATGCACTGAACAATGTGTGCTAAATATCAACAGGTGTTCCGGTTTGGGGTTATGTGACCTTTTGGTACGTCCGAATTTCAGAGTGTGGAATACCAGTTGATATAAGCGGCACTCAGTCGCTTGGTCCGTCCAAATTTCAGAGTGTGGATTATCAATTGATGTAAGCGGCACGCTGTGACTTGGTACGTCCTAGTTTCAGAGTTTTGAACACCGGTTGATGCAAGCGGCTATTTGGCGCTTGGTCCGTCCATATTTTAGAGTGAGGAATACCAATGGATGTAGGCGACAATCTCTGGCTTGGTCCGTCATAATTCCTGAGTGGTGAAAAAAAAATGTTGAAAGCGACACTCTGTGGGATGGTCATTCCTAGTTTCGACGATTCAAAGGGAATACTATTCACATCAACAACAAAAAGTAGATTCACAACATTCATGTACTTAAATATGACGTGACATGACTCTTTTTTGTCTATATAGACGTTTGACAACATTTACTTAATACAAGCGCGGTTAAATGTTAAGTAGAAGCGGACATGTTCGATAACTTGAATATTAAAATGCCGGTAAAATCAGTTTGTTTTGTCTGTTTTGCATGTTGGAAGATATATGTTGAAATATAATTGAAATGAATATAAGCACTTACTGAATTTAATATACTATTTTTTACTTCACCTCTCTCACGCACACACACCTTCACTTCACATAAATCCGTCTTTAAAGCAGGCAATGTGTGTACAGACTGTCCCCTAATGGATATCTAGTGGCGGTTGGATGTTTAAGATTAAGTTAGCTTACTGCAGGTGGCGGATGGATGTTTAAGATTTAGTTACCTTACTGCAGGTGGCGGATGGATGTTTAAGATTTAGTTACCTTACTGCAGGTGGCGGATGGATGTTTAATATTTAATTTGCTTACTGCAGGCGGCGGATGGATGTTTAAGATTTTGTTTGCTTACTGCAGGTGGCGGATGGATGTTTAAGATTAAGTTACCTTACTGCAGGTGGCGGTTGGATGTTTAAGAATTAGTTAGCTTATGCAGGTGGCGGATGGATGTTTAAGATAAAGTTACCTTACTGCAGGTGGCGGATGGATGTTTAAGATTTAGTTACCTTACTGCAGGTGGCGGATGGATGTTTAAGATTTAGTTATCTTACTGCAGTTGGCGGATGGATGTTTAATATTTAATTAGCTTACTGCATGCGGCGGATAGATGTTTAAGATTTAGTTTGCTTACTGCAGGTTGCTGATGGATGTTTAAGATTTAGTTACCTTACTGCAGGTGGCGGTTGGATGTTTAAGATTTAGTTAGCTTACTGCAGGTGGCGGATGGATGTTTAAGATTTAGTTACCTTACTGCAGGTGGTGGATGGATGTTTAAGATTTAGTTTGCTTACTGCAGGTGGCGGATGGATGTTTAAGATTTAGTTTGCTTACTGCATGTGGCGGATGGATGTTTAATATTTAGTTAGCTTACTGCAGGCGGCGGATGGATGTTTAAGATTTAGTTTGCTAACTGCAGGTGGCGGATGGATGTTTAAGATTCAGTTTGCTTACTGCAGGTGTCGGATGGATGTTTAAGATTTAGTTAGCTTACTGCAGGTGGTGGATGTATGTTTAAGATTTAGTTAGCTTACTGCAGGTGGCGGATGGATGTTTAAGATTTAGGTAGCTTACTGGCGGATGGATGTTTAAGATTTAGTTTGCTTACTGCAGGTGGCGGATGGATGTTTAAGTTTTAGTTTGCTTACTGCAGGCGGCGGATGGATGTTTAAGATTTAGTTTGCTTACTGCAGGTTGCGGATGGATGTTTAATATTTAGTTTGCTTACTGCAGGTGGCGGATGGATGTTTAAGATTTAGTTAGCTTACTGCAGGCGGCGGATGGTTATTTAATGTTTAGTTAGCTTACTGCAGGTGGCGGATGGATGTTTAAGTTTTAGTTTGCTTACTGCAGGCGGCGGATGGATGTTTAAGATTAAGTTAGCTTACTGCAGGTGGCGGATGGATGTTTAAGATTTAGTTAGCTTACTGCTGGTGGCGTATGGCTGTTTAAGATTTAGTTTGCTTACTGCAGGTGGCGGATGGATGTTTAACATTAAGGTAGCTTACTGCTGGTGGCGGATGGATGTTTAACATTAAGGTAGCTTACTGCTGGTGGCGGATGGATGTTTAAGATTTAGTTTGCTTACTGCAGGTAGCGGATGGATGTTTAAGATTAAGTTAGCTTACTGCTGGCAATATCTTTCAGATTGAGGACGGGAATGAGCCGTACCTCAAATGGATCGGAGACACCGTGAACAAACCCGTCGTTCCAGCCAAAGGAGACGACAAATAACAGTGAACAATCAATGACTTTTGAATAGACAGCCAGGTCCCGTCTTATTAAAAAATCTTACGACAAATTTAAGTTACGACTGAATCTTAAGTTTAAAAAAAATCAGAAAATATGGCTTATATTGTTTAAGCTAGGAGACACGTGAAAGATATACGGGAATTATCAGGAAACAGGAAATAAACCTATAATACATTATTTGTTCACGAGTTTGCTTCTCATTAGATTGATTAATATTTTTAATTTGCAGTACGATATTTAATAAGACAGGTCCCTGGTTTTGATCAGTATTTTTTAAAGACTACATTTTGGTGAATGTAAATCATGTTTAGATTTGTTAATGTCACGGGAAAGTAAACAAAACGAATGCAATTCGTATGCAGTGCCCGTGGTTTTAATGTTTCGCAGACAACATTAACACTCGTAAAACGAGTATAATCCATTGTATTTTAGATCTGAATAAACGATTACAAACGTACTCAATAATATGACTTATGTTGTTTATTAAGCAAACTTCTGTTATTTGTTTCCGCGGGTTCTTATCGGTTGTGCATATGTGCAAAAAACCTACCATGACTACGTGAAAAAGACCGATACTACGTGCAAAAGACTTTAATTGCTATTTGCAAAAGATCAATACTTAGTGTAAAAGATCAATACTTAGTGTAAAAGATCAATACCTAGTGTAAAAGATCAATACCTAGTGTAAAAGATCAATACTTAGTGTAAAAGATCAATACTTAGTGTAAAAGATCAATACTTAGTGTAAAAGATCAATACCTAGTGTAAAAGATCAATACTTAGTGTAAAAGATCAATACTTAGTGTAAAAGATCAATACTTCAAGCAAAAGGCAAATTCTACGTGTTGAATTCTACGTACAATTATTCGACCAAAACTACATTCAAGACTTTCAGTACCACGTGCACAAGACCAATACCACGTGCAAAAGACCTGTACTACTTTCAAAAGACAACTTGTACAATGTGTACTAGTAACACTTCTTGAAGTGCATTACAACAGTATACGACTGTACACATATCATCATGTCAATAATCATGTTATTGACCAGCGCGATGATGATCACAAATATGTTTTAAATCCGATGTCGAGATTTTCGAAGAGTTTAGATACGCATACGTGTAATAAGCGTATAGTATTACCTACACAATAAGTGCATTACATTGGGTAATTCATACGACTATGTATATTGTGTTTGAATCACTTGACTTGTCGCAAAGTTTCATGTTTGTTGACATTCAGCCTTCGGCATATGCGTTCGGTGTGTGTACAGTTTAGTTCTTCAGGTGCCTATCCTTTGTCTACCATATGTGTCTTGTTCTGAGAAAACTGGGCATAATGCATGTGCGTAAAGTGTCATCTCAGATTAGCCCGTGCAGTCCGCACAGGCTAATCAGGGACGACACTTTCCGCTTTAATTGTATTTTTCGTTTAAAGGAAGTCCCTTTTTACCGAAAATCTAGTTTAAGCGGAAAGTGTCGTCCCTGATAAGCCTGTGCGGATTGCACAGGCTAATCTGGGACGACACTTTACGCACATGCATTATGCCCAGTTTTCTCAGAACACGACCCATATGGACATCGCCCCTAAGCAGACGTTAGTTATTTGATACAAGATACGGGTGAAGCCCAATTCCAGTGGCGTTTCTTGTTATTTTAATGAACGCGTTGAAGCACCTTGTATACGGGCGTGCGGAATCAGATCGCTCGAACCCACCACACCTGGGTTGTGGAGCCAGTGCGTTACCACTTAACCCATATATGCCTAGCGTCTAGAAAAAATGCCTTGGCAAACAGCGTTGACCCAGATGAGACGCCGCATTATGCGGCGTCTCATCAGGGTCTGCGCTGTTTGCTTAAAGGAATTTCTGTAAAAAATATTATAAATACAGAAATAAATATACTAGACATCCATAATTTTGGAAATAAATTGATATAATTTAGACGGATAGGAGAGTCCACTGGGCATAAATGGGTTAAGCACCAATGATCCGCTACGGCAGATATACATATTGTCGAATTCACTTGTGTCCTTAGGATTTTATGCGATCAAATCGGCTCGTGCTGGCGAGTGTGTTTTCACAGACAATACTCAGATAAATGTACTTACCGGTACCTACTAAAGATTCAACTCGGGCCTAATTGCAATTATTGGTATTGATTTGTCTTGTTTGTAAATATTGAATTACATGTAAAAGCAATATTTAAATTACCCATTGTACCTATTTAGTCGCCGTATAAGTTAGAAAATTCATATGTCAACACAATTGATCGTTTACTGGCCGAAGTGAATTTTCATGGATTCCTGGACTTAATCCATTTCAGTTATATCATTCCAATTCATTCGAATGGAATTGTTCTGCTTGGTTTGATAAGTTGTAGCAATATTGTGTTTCAATTTTAGCAAAATTACAATAAGATGACCACAACCAAGTTTGATGCGGTAAGGCGGCTATCTCACATGAACAAATCGAGATTGTGTCTGTCATTGTCGGGACCAGAGACACCACTTGGCTCATTTCAATTTACACGCTGTTATATTTAAAGATGCCTTTTCACAGATTGTGGCATGTATTGAAGTTTGTAATTACATGCTTTATATTGATAAATGTAAACATTTGATCTCAAAAGCTCCAGTAAAAAAAACAAGAATACAATTAAATAAAAAACAAGAGATGTGTTCGTCAGAAACACAATGTCCTCTATTGCGCCGTTTTGTAATAAAAATTTGTTGTTTTTTTACCTTTGACCTTGAAGGATGACCTTGACCTTGAACTACCACCACTCAAAATGTGCAGCTTCATGAGAACGCCGCTTTGAATTTTCTTTTTTTGACCTTGAAGGAAGACCTTGACCTTGAACTTCCACCACTCAAAATGTGCAGCTTCATGAGATACACATGCATACCAAATATCACGTTTCTATCTTCAATAATGCAAAAGTTATAGCCAACGCTTTGATAGAAGTCATGAGCATTTTACCATGCTAAATCCTTGAAATGCACTAAGTGACCCCGTGACCTAGTTTTTGACCCGGCATGACCCATATTCGAACTCGACCTAGATATTGTCTAGATACAACTTCTGACCAAGTTTGGTAAAGATCGGATGAAAAGTATTTGAAATAGAGAGCGGACACGAAAGTGTGACAGACGGACAGTGCGAAAACTATATACCCCCTTTCTTCGAAAGGGGGCATAAAAAGAAACTTTCAACTCGACTCGAACCACTGACCTCTGGAGTAAAAGTCTAACCGCTTAGACCACTCGGCCATTCGTGCTCATACAATGAAAAATGTATTTTATACTTTATATAAGCAATCCTCGTAGTATCACACAATAAAACGAAAACAACAGAACTCTCGAAATTATTCAATCGTTTCGCGTTGCAACGCTTTATAATGATCAGGTTTTTAAATCGTCAAAAGATGCATATGTAGATATTTTAGAGCATCGTAAATGTTCAGTAATACTATTTCCTCACAAATATCATAACTACAACGAATCTTAGACATTTTTTTAGATTTTTCTCAATTTATCAAAACGTGAAAAGGTCTTTTTAAGATATTTCCACAAATTAAAGCTATTACGCATGCAGGTTTTTTTTAACAGATAAAGCGTTGATGAACGAGGAAAAAAAAAGTTCAGCGCAATACGTACCAGTAAATAAACGAAAGTTGTTTCATTTAATTTGAAATAACTGTCTTGTGTTCATTGATTTTGCAAGCAATACGAATTGTGTAGTTTAAACAAGCATGTTATCTGTTGGAAAATACGATTTAGTCCGTGCTCAAACATAATGTATACACAATCTGCTACAAAAACTCGTAAACATGCCGGTATCAGTGTAAACCTGTTTGTTATAATTTACATTTAAGTAAGCAATATTGGATTTGTTGCAAAATATTAAGAATATTTTTTTTTCCTCATTCATTTTCATATGTTGGTTTAAGATTGCAAGATAAAAACATATTGACATTAAAATCGTATATACTCTCTTTAATCGAGTACAAAAATGTAATTAAAATAATCAGTCCTTAAACTAACACAGATACTATTATTCAACAGCATAGACTAATAGTTCTTTATATCGGCTACCGTTACAAAGTTACATGACGCAGTACATATACAGCGAGAAGTAGGTGGCAATAAAACCCGCAAACTCTGCAGATAGTCGTGTGGCCAAACTTCGGGTAAACTGGTCTGCCAACTCGGCAGGGTGTCTGCTGTTATCGCCCCAAATCATCGTCTGATAAACTGACACCAAGCCTCGGTATCGTGACCGGATATCGACAGTATTCTACCCTCTTTTAAATTTCAAACAATACTGAGCCGATGGCATACAAAGATACACATTTTCTGATGGTTAAAACAATGGTGGTCGAGCTGTTTAAAATACGAATTTTTTAATGCATTCGACCGCTTCAGAGATAAGTTTATTACACTTATTGAGTAAATATGCCGCAATTGAAGAGGATTACGACTTATTGTTTAAAATTAAAATTAAACTTCTTGAAATTGAGTAGAGTCTATTATGTTTCTTAAAGATTTCAATTCCTTCGGGTAAACTTTTGTTAATGCATAAACAAAGGCTCATCAGTCAAAAGGTTATACCGCACTGATTAATTTAAACCTCAAAGCTTTTAATGAGCCTTAAATGAATAGGAATTGTGTATCTTGAATGTCAAAGCCACGATTGGGTTTCAACGTAGTTAGATAGTATACTTCATCATTGTATTTAGCAAATCATTTCAAGATCTACTGATCGAAAGAATGGTATTTAAAATAATGATATTTAAATATGACCTTAGCAGGATAAACAATATCAATATAAACAATAGACACAAATAACAAACAAAACAGGAACTGTAAAGAGGTATGGGAAATCTGCAACATTGGCTGCAAACAGGAGAGGAACATAATTGAACATTCCAATGCTTCGATATGACGCCGAATAGGAAAACAATACTAGATTGGTCTTAAAGTTTTTTATTTATATGGGTATGGCCTTGCGATGGCGTGGTCTCCAGGTGCATCATAAATGATGTAGCTTAATTAAACAAAAAGCCGATTTTAAGGTAGCCTAAGCAAATCAAATATAATAATAACAGAGGTTTAATCTAAAAGTGCTGTTTTCATTATGGTGATAAATTTTCGAGACTTGAACAAATCTTATTGGTGCGTTTACACAAATGTATGAGTTTAATTCACCATTTCAAGATAAGAGCTCCTTGAATATTATTTCAATAGGTGTATCTAACATGTGTATCTTACATATAAAGTACATAGGGAGCCTTCATTATGTAACCAGCGTTACACTTGGCAATATATTGAGTTGACAATAAGTACTAGTATTCAGTGTAAGAAATAGAAATAACTGTTGTTTTCTTACATGAAACCCGCGCTACTCTTTCTTAACTATAGCCTGTTGATTACGTTTGGTCAATGCACCGAGCGTATATATGTCATCTAGAGTCTGTGGTCAATGCGACGAATGCGGAGTCGTAACATTAACCAAAGATGCAATGTACGTCGTGAATGAAACCATTTAGTCAGTTTTATTAATCACTTTCAAAACATTTCATCATGGTTGTGTATTTCAGAGTTCATTTACAGGTCCCGCTGAGTCTTCAAGAGTACATATATGAGCAGATTTAAAATCTACATTAGAAGATTCATAAGCAATTGAAAATGCTCATTAAAACAAAATATGCCTCACGAGCAATAAGTTAGATAAAAATGTAAACAAGATTATATTAATCCTGATTTCAAACAATGGCCGCATATAAACGCTAATGCACAATAAAGTGTCCATTTTAATGTCGATTACGATTAAACGATCGTCAAAAATACATGCGATTGTTACTTTTGGGGGATTATTTAAGAACATATTATTGGTGTATTATATAAGAACGATTTATGAAGTAGTTGTCCAAATCAGGACCAATATCCCTTGCTAAATAGTCGAACGAGCAATAATTCATACGGAGTGTGATTATGTGTATTCTTGCCTAAACATTTAGTGTGCACCTATTTGATTAGTGCACTGTCGCAGTCGTTTATGCATGTCTCATACGTACAGTTTTAAGTGTTCAATCGGCAATCAATCGCAACATCGATCTAGGAATCAATTGATCACAGAGCTATGTAGGAGCAAAATGGCGGACATCACAGACACGCACAGTCATCGTTCTCTATATAAAACGCATTATTGTTTTAGGTAAATTCTGCGTGTGTTTGTACAAATATTGAACCTGCTTTTGAAAAACCTATTCAACGGCGCATCTGGTAAACACTAAATGCAATTTGTATTCTTTCTTGGGGCCAGTAAAACGTAAACTATTGTTTTCGGTGATCTTTCATGTGTGTTTTTGGTGTGAGCGTTACAGACCATATTTTGCTGATCAGTATATGCTTAGAAGCCTTAGGTACGGCATGGAAAGACAACCACTGCCTGTTGCAGCAGACGACAAATGCTATATAGAGCGTCTGCTAGGAAAGATAACCACCACATTTGCCTGTTTATAGTTCACCACTGGTACACTGCAGAGGGTTTATATGACTAATAGTGTTTAACAGCTTGTAAGACTGGCCAGTCTTGTGTTTATCATTGAAATCTGTACATATTGGCTGCTTTCAGGGAAAACGGGGCTTAATGCATGTCAAATAAGATTAGCCTGTGCATACTGATTAGCCTGTGCAATGCGCACAAGCTTATCAAGGACGACATTTTACAACAGCGAACACCTATAGTGCCTTCAGAGCTTTGATTAAGTTTATGGGGTCCTTCCGCGCCTGAGGCAGCATGGCGTGATGACCCGGAGTGTGTCCCAGTACTCTAACTAACTTACGTGACTCATGAAATTCGGGACGAGTTTTTAATCATAGCTGCAATTTCCAACCGTTTAGGGTTTTTTACTGAAAGATAAGATTTTTTCAGATTTGTTTACATACTAATGACACGTGTCCTAGTGCTGCGTTTTTGCCGCCTTATAAAGTTACGTTGTTTAACGCTTCAGGTATGTCGGTACTTTAATTCACTTTACCACAATTCTCACTACAACGTGACACAAGTTTGCAAATAGGTCAATGTCCAATTAATATCGTGCTGTACCTCTTTGCACAAATGTCTTGATACACGTGACACAACACATACAAGTAACACATTATGTGTCTTTTACGTGACAACTTTATGTTAACCTTTTACATGCTGGGAAATTTGTCGTCTGCTAAAATGTCGTCTGCTGAATGTCTAAAATTAGGATTTTCTTCGAGTTTTTTTCCAAAGAATACTATCAGAATAGCAAACAGTTTGGATCCTGATTAGACGCCACATTAGACGCAAAATTCGGTTCCAGCACTCGAAGAGTTCAAACTAGAACGCCACACACCACTCTAGTTATTTTCAAACCGAATTTTTCTTTGATCTGTTTCCTGCTAAATTTAACGTAGCGACATTGTCAAATATCACGTTTTGAAGCGGCAGCGCAGAACTTTAATAGAACTTGTGGCGTTGCAAGCAGAATTTGATGTAATACTACAGCGCTTAAAATAATGACACTTTAAAGTTCAGTTATGTTTGCAGGAAATAAAAAGATAGTGGATTTTTTATCAGGTGAAAAGTTCGTTAGCTTTATTTAAATGATAAACAGAATTCTCATCAGTTATTTCCATTTTTTTTAAACAGGACAGGAAACTGTGACTTAAGTTTGGCCTTACTTTTGTATGATCACTAACGAGAGCAAAATGATGGCACGAAAGCGAAAGGAAAAGATTTATATTATTGTTCCCTACTTGGTTACAGAGCGACAGATTTGATTGATTGATTTTAATACCGTCTTCGTGGATTTATGCAAACAATAAGAGTTGTGTAGTTTAAATAAACAGATTGTCACCAATTAAAGCCATATTGCATGCAATTAATTATGCGGTGTCGATAGGAAGTGTTTTATACGACACGTGATTGACTGGACAATAAATGAATACCGAACAACATGTACGTGTATTTGCACTACAAGGTAAATTTTAAGACATGTTTCAACGTAGAAATACTTCGCCTTAACCCTCATTTAATGAAAATGTGAAACATTGATATATGAGCCGGGCTCTGTAAAAAGTGGGGAATAATGCATGTGCGTAAAGTTTCGTCCCAGATAAGCATGTGCAGTCCGCACAGGCTAATCAGGGACGACATTTTCCTCTCTTATGATATTTTTCGTTTCAAGAAAGTCTCTTCTTAGCAAAAATCCAGTTTAGGCGGAAAGTGTCGTCCCTGATTAGCCTGTGCGGACTGCACATGCATTAAACCCCCTTTTCACAGAGCACGGTCCATATTTACTGCACAATCTAGCTTGTTGAAAAACTTAGACTATTGAGCTACATGTACTCAGACAAAAACAACAGAACAACAACGAAAGCAAATACAGTATTAGGACGCGTCATGCGAAAATAGACACTAATCCATTTGAGGCCAGCGTAGCACCAGATAGGTCTCCGCAATCGCGCAGCAGTCTGGCCTGGAGCAAGCTGGTCTGGACCTAGGCATATGACACAAGAACCATGTTGGCATGACGCGACTCATACATTATATGACATTGCCTTGTTCCTTAATTATTTTCTGACTAATTATGAATACGAATCCGATGATGTTGTCGTCCGAATTTTGATAATGATGATGATAAGGATAAAGCTTAACATGGCGAAGAAGAAGACTTTATTAATTAGGGATGTAATTATGAGTCTGCCGCTTCTAATCATCGCCACTACTGCTGCCTCTGCTGATAATGATAACGATGAACATTATAATAATATGGATAATGATGATGATAATGAGGTCAAAAGAAAAGACGATGTAGACAATATTGTAAATTAATCTGCTTTTGCAGTAGCCGCTGTTTCTGCAATTAATGATAATGATGATAACGTCTATGGAGATTTTCGCGTGATTGGAGAGATGATTCAGATGATGAAGATAAAGGTGAAGGTGAAGAAGAAGATGATGATGGTGATGTTGGTGACGATGATGATGCTTTTACATGTATTTAACATCTTCATAACTTATTGTTTTGCTTTTCTGCATTTGTACGTTCTGCTTTCAATTTCACTTGCAATATAGCATAATCATAAACATATTGCAAACAACAATTTTACAATTTATTGTGATCATCATGATAATGCTTTATCTGACGATTAAATAATAAACAATACAAAATATATAACCGTTGAATTCATCACACGTACACAAAGTTTTACATTCTGCATCATTTTAAATTATACCAACACGTGAAGTAAATGGAATGAAAAAAAACATTAGCATAGAAGCTTTGGCGACTTTTGATGTGCAACAAATATGGTTTGTTGACTCAAATGTAAACGTATACTGACAAAACAATAATAGCTCGATAAGTATAAAACATCACAGTTAATTATATCTATATATACACACATGCAAACCAACTGAAATAATCGTACAATAACATTTGAAGCTTAAACCCAAAGCTTGTGTCGCAAACTTCAGATTTGTTGCTCGCTGTTTTCGACAATCATTCCGAAAGAGGATTTCACATACTAAGTATAATCCTTTATGAACGGACTTTTGGATCAACCATGTGAAAAATTAATTTGGCAAATGCTCACAGAATTGCCATATCAAATGGTTTCCTGCGTCTTGAGTTAGAATCATATTTTTAATGTACGTGTCTGATCGGCAATTCATCTGCGTAAGATTATGGACATTATATTGGCCTCGTTCTGAGAAAACAGGGCTTAACTCATGTGCGTAAAGTGTATCCCACAATAGCCTGTGCAGTCCACACAGAATAATACGGGACGAAACATTCGGCCTTAAATGGTTTGTTGTTTAGAAGAGACTCCCTTTAAACGAGAACTTGAAACAAATGCGGAAAGTATCGTCCCTGATTAGCCACTGCGGACTGTACAGGCTGATCTGGTACGACACTTTACGCATATGCATTAGGCCCCGTTCTCTCCAAGCGCGGCTCATATATTTTATTTTAACCAATTTATGCCTAGTGGACCCTCCCATCCTTCTAAATTGGGTCAATTTATTTCCAAAATTAGGGGTGTCTAGTATATTTATTTCTATATTTAGAATATTTCTTACAGAAAATATTTTCAGCAAACAGCGCAGACCCTGATGGGACGCCGCATCATGCGGCGTCTCATCTGGGTCTGCACTGTTTGCTGAGGCCAATTTTCTAGACGCTAGGCAAAAATGGGTTAAGCAAAAGTTTGACCAAATATTTATACAGAAAAGTAACGTGTTTTTTGCGCAAGTCTTCATCTTGTTACACACGTAAACAATTATTTTTTTTTCATGAAATGGCTTACTTTAAAAGAAAAGGGCATTCAATATGTTGAATATGTCCAATTCTTGAAGCTAAAAAACAGTACCGCCAAAAGCGTCGTTAAACGGACGACTCAATGGAACAGAACAAACATTCAACATTAATACAATCCTAGCAAAAGCATTTAGACTTTCTGCTACTCTAAGAGAACAAACCTTTAAACATTCAATTACCAGACAAAAGCAGTTTTCAGAGGTTCAGTTACAAAATTATGTTAACACAGATAACATGTCCTCTCGCCTAAGAACTATGCAAGTTCACAGTTACACCGGCAGCGAAGCGGCATTTTATAAATAACATGTAGAATTACGATGAATTTTTACGTTTAACAAAGTTACAAGATGTACACAAATAGTTCTTCTGTTCATTTTCACAAACATTTGGCTTCTTTCCATTAATGGTAAATTTGTGTATATAAAAAACAATATACAATTATATTAAACAAATATTTTAGAACAATAAAAAAGTGTTGCCTAGCCACCAATGTCATCATGTATCTACAGCCGGCATGCCGGTGGTGTTCCAGGGATGCGTGTGCATACGGTGCGGCTTCCGGCGGATGCCGTCCGGATCCGGCTTGTTCTTCATGATCGGCAGCGTGTTGCGCACCTCGTCGCGGTCTCGCGCCTTCAGGTTGGACATGTGCGTGTGTGTATGATAGAGTCTGTTGGAGACCGTTTTCACCTGTTCCGGCGACAGGGACCGGTAGCTTGGATACATGTCCTTCTTAAGCGGCTCCCGGAGCTGAGACACGCAGCGGCGATCCTCGTAGGACTTGCCGAGACTCGACGTGCTGGAGCGCGGCGTGTTGGTCAGCAGACGCTCCACAATGCCGTTCACCATATGGCGGCTGTAGTCGCGGAACGCCGGCGCCCTCGGGAGCGTGAACGGGTTCTGGTCCGTGAAGCGCGATATCTGCAGCGTCTTCCGCTTTAGGTCCGAGCTCTCGCGCGCCAAGCGGAGCATGTCGAAGTTCGGATAGTCCGGGGATTGGCGCCCATTGTAGCGTAACGGATATCCGCTGTACATGTAGCGGATGTCGTTGTTCAGGACGTATTTGTACGTCACGTGCATAGGGTCGCCTTTCCCGCCTATTTCGAACGGCATTTTTGGCTTCTTATATTGAATATCCAACGAAAGAGTTACAGAAACGCACGAAAGCACTCGTATTCAGCTCCGCTATAATTCACAAACAATTAAAATTTCATTTCCGCCAATAAATCCATGTAAATCTCTAAATATACCCAGTTTCTGTCAGTTCGGTATTTATTATCTCGAAAACGAAAAGTTGAACAGGATAAAGTGTTCACCATATTTAATGTTTCCGCCTTCTTTTAATTCCTTTAATTAGAGAAGATAACCCCGTTTATTTGGGTTCTTTAACATGCAAAAAGTCACATCAGAACGTATATATTATTTTTATTTCCACTGGGTGCTTAAATGCTTAAAATTTCATTTAAACAAATTTCAGTTCATAATTCGCAAACACATGAATATACAGCACCCTATCTCCGCACTGTACTCCTCTACATTGTTCTTAAACTCCGATTAACGAGCAGATTAGCGTTAATCTGTATTCAGGCTGTAATCCAGTCCATTATTTCGCGTATACCCCGTTGCTAATAGATGTCTATGAAGTGATCGAAGATCAACTGACACATTACATCTACATCAACAATACGGTGAACTGTTTAAAGGGACTTATTCACAGATTTGTTGGCATTTTTATTCATGACTGTATGATATTAAAGGGGTACATACGGTGTCAGTTTTTTTATCATCTGAACATGTATGTTTGAATTGTTGACTCGGCACGAATGATTCGTTTTTGAATTAATTGTAATAATAGTAACAAGAAATGTCTTTTTTTTAAGATATACGGCGTTGATTGTGGTTGTGGTTGATGAAAAATTAAGAGTTATACCAATGAGACAGCAAATGCCTTTTTCTAAACAGTTCTTAGCAGAATCACATGCAAATCAATTACGTTGCGCCAGATTTCGTGGTTTATTTCGCATTATTAGATATTATTTACCATATATCTATAGATATAGAACAGAAATACACAAGAAGAATGGAAATTCAATGAAAATATACGAGTCAATGGCCACACACGCCGTACATATTTGAAATATTAATAAGCGCGCTCTTCGAACAGACATGTTGTAGTGGTTTTTCGGACATACCGGTAGTTATTTGATCAGATTGTTTATAGTATCGTGAATCATCGCGCTCATGCTTAATACATTGGTCGCTATGGTGGAATAATTCTTAATAATCAAAACTAGTACTTGTCATGGAATTATTGAAAACAAGAAATATCTTTAAAAAAAATATGCTGCGTTGATTGTGGTTGGAGTTGGTGAAAAGTAAAGAGTTCAATGAATGAGATCAAAGACAGAGAATGTCATTTTAGCTGCATCAGACGCAGTACGGGATGTTACACGGAGTTTTCGCGGCTTATTTTACATTATTACATATTGCCTGTCATAAATCTATAGATGCAAAACAGAAAACCAAAAGAAGAATGGAAGTGAAATTAAAACATATGAGTCAACCGGCCACACGCGAAGTATCCGTACATATTTATAAACATTTATACGCGCGTTCTTCGAACAAACCTGTTTTAGTGCTTTGTCGGGCATCGCTATTTGATTCGATTATTAACAGTATCGAGGATCATCGCACTCATGCTTAATACATTAGTCAATATGATGGAATAATACTTGTTAAATTAATCAAAAATAATATTTATCATGGTATTGTTAAAATACATTAAGAATCTATTATTAACATACCACAATTATATCGCTGAATATCTTCCTTTTCACATATTTGTGGTCGAACAATTTTTCATTGAAGTTGACTATTTTTGTCGGCGTGAGTGAAAATTCTACTGGAGGCGTGTCTCCAACAAAATTCATGGAATTGCATACATTTTAATCTTTAAGATTTTACTCATAAAATAATGTTTCAGATGTGCATTTCTTCTTCAAACGAGGATAAACGCATTGTTTTAAGACATTGACTTATTTTATTTTTTTTGAGGGGTGGGAAAGGAAACCGTCGGTTTACTTCCTAAATATATTCACTTGACTTATTGAAGCGTTTGAATTAAAGAGATCTTGTATAATTACAAGACCGTGAATCTCGAAAAGTAATTAACAAGTTTTCCAATCGGATTCGCCACAGACCACGTGTTGCACGTAAAACGCCATCTAAACACAGTGATAACGTGTGGCTTTCTAACCGAGGTTTTTGCCTTTATTGACCTTATTAATATGCATTCAAATGTTGTGAAATTTTGTGATTTGTTTATAATTTTCTCGCCAGTAGCCTTTAATGAATACATTGACTTTGTTTATCAAAGTAAGTAAACTGGAGAAAAACAGAAAACAATCAGTTTTGTCTTCAACAAGTCTCAAGTGATCATTTGTACAACTTCTCGACGATCTTTTTTGTGTAGTATAGCGTGAATGATGTTCTATGTTAGAAAATCCTCGCTTTTTTACAAACATTGTCATACGACACATAAAACAGTTTATGATTCTGAGACAAATTTGAGTTACCGTGTCGGTGACGGCGATGTGTTAAGAGTAACTTGCTCGTTATGCACATAATACATCCTGTACTTTGAGTTGTTCAGTTAAAAACCTTGCTTGAATATCAAACGACAATTTACTATCTAGTATTTGATGTTAATATGTAAACATTAAAGTTTTTATTCATAAATGCTAATTGCACTAACTTGATATGATTTGTGTAAACTAGCTTAAAGGGGCCGTCCAACAGGTTTTGGCATGTATTGAAGCTTGTCATTCAATGCTTTATATTGATAAATTTAAACAATTGAACTAAAAATCTCCAGTAAAAAACAAGAATACAATTTAAAAACAGGAAAAAAAGTTACCCTCAACAGGGCTCGAACCACTGACCCCTGGAGTCCTGGAGTAAAAAGTCTTCCTCCTAGACCACTCGACCATCCATGCTCATGCCTAAAGCTGATTTATTTTTTACCTATATACGCAATCCTCGTAGTATCCCAAAATAAAACGACAACAACAGAACTTTCCAAATTATTCAATCGTTTCGCGTCGCACGACGCTTAATAAATTTCAGGTTTTCAAATCATTAAAAGATACATATACAGTCAATCTTGTATTTAGAGACCACTTAAGGGAGTAACCAAAAGTGGTCTCTTAATAAAATGGTCTTTAAATAAAAAAAGGCCATTTGGAAAGAATATGCGGACCTTCCATTTTAAATACAGCTCGAGCTGTTTTAGAGACGCGCAATTGCATGATTTTGAAACGAGAGAAAGCAACACCTTTCGGGAAAGGTACAGATTTTCCATATCTTCACATAATTTATGTTCTTGCGTGGCAAGTTTTGGCGCAAGTGTCATTATAATGTCCCGCTCAAATAATATTGATTTTCGCCGGCCCGTCGGTATTGATAACGTTGCTATATATGATAATACACATTCAAAATTATAAAAATTTCAAACAGAAATTAAAAGTTCCTTACAAAATCTCATATCTGTAATCAAAGGGCACTAACTTCTTGACAAATCATTCGAATGGAAACCCGGGTTATATACACATGCCCAACATATTAGAATGCTACATATGGACGGTGCTCTGTAGAAAGGGGTCTTAATGCATGTGCGTTAAGTGTCGTCCAAGATAAGCCTGTGCAGTCCGCCTAAACTGGATTCTTGCTAAGAAGAGACTTTCTTTAAACAGAAAATATCATAAAAGCGGAAAGTGTGGTCCCTGATTAGAATGTGCGGACTGCACAGGCTAATATGGGACGACACTTTACGCACATGCATTTACCCCCCTTTCCACAGAGCATGGCTCAATTTATACATTTTTATACGATTTGGATTATCAGTTATACAGATTTAGAGCGGAAAGAAAACATTCGTAAATAAAAGTAATATTATCAACCAATGGGCGTTAAATTTGGAATATCATGAACAATAATTGCGGTCCATCATATAGAAATGCAGCATAAATTGTCACATCGAACTTTGATATTATAAGAATGTCTCTATGTGATAATGTTTTATCAAGTGCATCGGCAATTGTCAATAGGGCTAGCGCCTCCAGAAGTTTGGTAACGGGTTAATAATTCGATATACAGGAGAAGCCTCGTTCCACAGCGACGCTGGGTCTTTCGTTCAAAGCATGAAGCACCTTATACGCTTCGTCTAGATTGCGTATATCCCATGCGACAGAAAAGTAAGTAGGTAAATGACTGAACGAGGGGGGGTCGAACCTTCGACTCCTTAGATCTGGTACCAGTCGGTTACCACAAGACGACGGGCCTGTTAAACACTCTCATAAACGATCAAGATCTCGCGGGAAAATGAATAAGTTTACAATTGCAATAAAACGGAAGCCAAGCGATCTGAAAATATGCGCTAACCCATGTTATAACGATACCGCATATAAAGCATGATCGAATTAAGGTAGCGCACCTCTAATGATTTCCCGCGATTTCTTCGAAGGTTGAAGAGCCTACTATTAGGTGCCGTAGCCTAGTGGTTAAGGCGATAGACTAGAAATCTTTTGGGATATTCCCGCGCAGGTTCGAATCCTGCCGACGACGTATACTTTTTTGCGACGCGTTTTATTTATTTTCTAACGTAATTTGATTTAATATGGCATATAAGCTATATTTATTGTTAAATATGTTGCACATTCTTCAATTATTAAAATTAAAACAACGTTATGGCGAAATTGGGTGATTTACTGTTGAAAATACGAACCATGCATGTTGCATTTTTATTTTTATTTCAAAAAGTAAACGGTAAATCTGTCTATTTCTTGGTATTTTTGCTGTATATAGTGTTTTTATAAAAACTAAGTTTACAATATGACTAAAATGATACTATTTTGAATTTTATGACACTTTGTTTTTAACCGACCCAATTTTTACTTGGCTGAAATCACTAACATTTCATGGCGTTCTTCATTAGATTAAAATTTGTAAAAAATAAATGTCTGTAAAAGAATACTTATTTCATCTTGTTTAAACTTTAAACACCTTTACAGCATCTCTACACACCAACTGCATGCCCATATTTGGAAATTTGAATGAATTATGGAACTTTTATATACCCCAGGGGTGAAAATAAACTGGACAAAAGCCGAGCGTGGGGGTGGTTTTGAAAAAATCGGTATATTTTTTTTAAAAAGCATGGAAAGCCTTCCTACAAATTTGCATGTAGTTCAGTGAAATGATGCTGATTAAGAAAATAATTAATTAGATTATATTTGGATATGTGCCAATTAGAGGTGCGCTACCTTAAAGCCATACGATCCCGAGATTTCGCGTGTAAACGAAAATTCATTATAAAATGTAATATTATTAGTCATCGCGAAATTTTCACCAAGAATGATTGGAGAAGAACGACCTAACAAGATGCGAATGTCCACCATAAAGTGACGCTGTGCATAAATTAATTAAATTTGGATTATTAACGTATGTGATGTCCAAGACGAAACGTGTGACGGATTAAAAGACGGATGATCTGAAGGATCGACGGACTTGCATTGGGAAGATCGAACATGATTTTCGGATAGATTTGTTTCTCATCCGCACAAACTCAATTCCATCAAAGTTGGAATTCGGGGGGGGGGGGGGGGGGGGGGGGGGGACACATCAAGCGGTGACTATATTTCTCTTGGGGAGCATAAAAAGCAAAGAACTGGTTAGTATCCTCTTGGGCTTGGTCAGGCAGTGCTTCCAAAGAATGACGGTGTATTAAAGGGACCTTTTCACAGATTTTGGCTTGTATTGAAGTTTGTCATTAGATGCTTGAAATTGATGCTTGAAATTGATAAATTAAAACCTGGGAACTATATAGCTAAATTATAAAACAAGAATAAACTTAAAGAAAGAAAAAATGTGCCGATAATCCGAAATTCGGCTCAAACAACTGACTCTTGGAATAAAAGTCTAACACCTGAATCACTCGGCCATCCGTGCTCTCATCGTGACTCGTGTATTTTATAATTAATATAAGCAATCCTCGTATTGTCACAAAATATAAGGATATCAACAGAACTCTCCAAATTATTCAATCGTTTCACGTTTGTAACGCTTTATAGTTATCAGGTTTTTAAATCGTCAAACGATGCATATTACAGCTATTTTAGACCATTGTAAATGTTCAGAATAAATGTTTCCTCGCAAGTATGATAAATTAAACGAAAATTTGCAAATCTGAAACTTTTTTCAAGTTTTTCAATTTACCAAAACGCGAAAAGGTCCCTTAAACATTTAGAATATGCGTTTGATTAAAAGAAATACGCACCAATTTCACGTATTTTGAAGTTAACATAACAAAAACAACTTTGGTATACCATTTTTTAATAAAATAAAATGTTTATCACAACACATAATACACACAGATCAGTGCAAGTCACCAACACCAAAACATAATACCCACCACCGATTTGTGTTTAACAAATACATGTATACACACAAATATTAGTAAACAAACAAATTGATTACGTCTTTAATGGAGCATATTTTAACAAGTCAACATCGCTTAATAAAAAATATTTTCCATTTGGTTGTTTTTTCCTAATAATATACTTAAAATCGTTCAATGGTTAGAGACAAATATAAAATACTTTATTAAATATCGCCCTCGATGAGCAGTGTCCTTTTCTAAGCAAGGAATACACGCGGGGCGATAACATATGAAATGTGATGTAAATTAAATTAAATATTACATTATGAACACCTCAACAAATATTTGACTCCCCGTACGTTCGCCTGACTTTAAACGAAAAAGAAATAAAAGTCTGTCGACTAAGGTTGAAAAATATAGAATGAAGAGTTTTAAAGTATTTATAATTAGCCTATTTGCAAATAAACATGCAACAAAGCTTCTAATGGTCCCCTACGTTCGACGAAAAAGAAATAAAAATCAGTCGACAGAGGTAACTATAGAAAGTAGAGTTTTCACGTATTTAAAATGAGATAGCTGTTTTCAAATGAACATGCACTAAAATCAATCAAAACTTAAAAAAAACACCAGTCATCAAATTAAAATAAACATTGAAATCTAAACAGATAAAATGATATATAAGTTTGCATTTTTACACATTCTTAAACATTCAACACACATCCTTACATCAATATATACAAATAAAAATATCACAGATTGCGCTGGTGAGCTTACCAGTTTCAATGATTTGAAACGTTATTTATATCGCTATATACAATTTAAACACATTTAGGTAATAAATCACACTATATCACAGACAACTGACGATTCTTTTATGATGATACTATGAATAATGCGTCAAATGCATCCACATTGTGCACATATGTTATTCAATAAAGTACAGCAGATTACTTTCTTGCATGTCATTTATCACAGCAACTATCACAGTTACATTTGAAAACATCGCATATATACTAATAATTAAAGTTAACTTTTGAAACATAAACTGCGATTAAACATCATAAATTGTAATTCTAAACATAAAAATATCGTAGTTTGTGTGTGTAAATATACATGTAAGCATACACATACAAATATATCACACACTTATAAAATAACTTTTCAAATAAAAGTAACACATATGTGCTTGCATACATCGGTTATGAATAAACATATTGCTTTGAAATTTAATAAATGTACCATATAAAGTTTTTTACAAAACAGAGTATATATTACAGATGAGTTATTTTTTATTAAACTTTCAAATATATATCAAAATACTTTGAAAACAGCACACACACATTGTGGTAAGAATAATATCTTTTAAAAGAGATTGTAAAGTTTGTTAAGATTGTAAAATTAAATGTAAAAAATAACACAGATATGCTTGTAATTATAAAACTCTACAATAAATATCACAGACCTGAGTGTAAACAATATAATAACAAATATCACAGACCTGAGTGTAAACAATATAATAACAAATATCACAGACCTGAGTTAAACAATATAATAACAAATATCACAAACCTGAGTCTAAACAATATAATAACAAATATCACAGACCTGAGTGTAAACAATATAATAACAAATATCACAGAAACTTGTAAAGCTATAATACAATGCCATTATTCGTTGCAACAGTAAAAAACTAATAAAAACATATATAACTCAACACAACTATTGGCAACATAAGAAAAACTTGAACAAAAATAAGTATTAACATAAGATATACGTCAACAATAACAACTAATAAAACGTGTAAATGTCTTAAACGACAATGTATAATGTAAGATATACGTGTCAAATAACAACTTTTAAAATAATATATATGTCTATAAAACAGCTCATTAGATATAATGATAATAATAACAACTAATAACAGAAGATATATGTCAACAATAACAACTCATAACAGAAGATATATGTCAACAATAACAAATAATAACATATTATGTGTCTATAATAACAACTAAATAAACGTCTAAACTTCTAAAACGACGATTCACAACCTTCGATACACGTCTACTAAACAACTTATAACATAAGATATATGTCAACAAAACAATATAATAACAAAAGATATATGTCAACAATAACAAATACTAACATAAGATATACGACAACAATAACAAATAATAACATAAGATATACGTCAACAATAACAAATAATAACATAAGATATACGTCAACAATAACAAATAATAACATAAGATATACGTCAACAATAACAAATATTAACATAAGATGTACGTCAACAATAACAAATAATAACATAAGATATACGTCAACAATAAAAAATAATAACAAAAGATAAACGTCAACAATAACAACTAACCAGATAAACCGGCTTATTGGCACCAACAATCATATTCCCACATGCTGACTCTACGAATTTGCGGCTAAATATACCTTACACAGTCTCAGATGTCGTCTGTTTCAATGTTATTGATCTGCAAAACAATCATTGCCATGTGTAAACCCATGATGTTGAAATTAACGTGATATGCCATTAATAGTAGTACTCTAGCAATTACAAGTATATGAAGACTAAAACGTTTTGTGCTGCAAAACATCATCATAGTTAATGAGCAATATATTTTAAATCATTAAGGCACGATTTGAATATAACAAAAAGCTTACCACAGTTGTATGTGTTTGAATCAGCACGGCTTGATATTTATGTTGACGGCATGTTATCTGTTCCGTAGAAGTGTCTACAGCAATCTGCAATACCGCTTGGTCATGGACGCCAATGCCCCGTTTTCGCGCACATTGACACCAGCTGACTGCATTCGTACTTTCCTGAACTATTCCGCGTATTTCACGGGTCGTTACTGAAATCGGAAAACCCATAACTGTTTAATTTAACGTATTATTAAAAGCATCGTGTGTTGCTGAATAATCATGTTCGTTCATATTAAAATACAACTTATAAGCAGATGTTATATAAACACATTAATTAAGAAACGAACGAATCAATCAACGAACAAATACTTGTATTCATAACACACCAACCAACAAAAAGAAAGTAAAATAAATACCTTTTCGAGGCATGTTCCATGATGCTATGCCAATTTTTCAGTCCATTTCCGTGTCGTACGCCGACAGGCCATCGAGGCCGCCCTAAAGTACTTGTCGAGTGTTGCAGGTAGAATACCGAATATTTCACGGCCATGTCTTTATATACAGTAATATAATCCGAAGCGTGTACATTCGTGACCGCGCGTGTTTGTCACGTCTCGGATTGTTCTTGATTGCTACTTGTTGTTTTGAGCGAAACGTGTTACAGACCAGCTTAAATCAGCTCAATAATTTATCAAAATCCAATCTGTGAAAATCTGTAATCCCATTGTAGAGTGATAATTGTCTGTGATAGTATCATAAGATACCTAGAGCAGTGTTGAGAAGATTAAAAATATAATACAATATTCCAATAAACAACATTTGAATTGCAAATGCTGTTTTAATCCTTTTAGATCTCCGTGTGTATTGAATAAGTTTGCACGATTTATGACACGTATAAGTTGTCCTCCGATAGTGGTATTTGTAATCTACATCTATTGTAGTGCAGCACAATGGAAATAAGAAATAAAGTCATACAATAATTAAACAATTAAGTGGTTGTTTCATTAATATCGACCCAATCTAAATGGCAAGTTCAAATCTTTCTATTTTTATGCAATCTACGCAACAAGGAACGTCGCCCGACTAATGAAAAAATGTTCCATTATATTGCGTTATATTTTATATTTGCAGCAATAAAATCGTTTCGTATATTAAAAACTTTTTTTCACAAGTTACCGGTTTTGCTCAGAGCAAAATCAATCACATGTCTGTCAATAATTGTGTTCTGTCGACAAAGCATGAAATGCATGTTATTGTGCTAATTTTAATTTTCTTCCGTGTATTAAAATATAGAGTTTGTTTATGATGTTGTCAAATCATTATCGCTGAAATATGTCTGTAGACATAAGTGCATTTGTATCTCTCTAAACACGTTGCCTTTTATACAATGAATTCAATATGCATGTATTGACAACGGCTAGATGTCATAAATGGAAAAAATCAAACGTGTATCGGTACTATTTTGCATTTGTTACAAGACATGTATTGACGTAAATATATTTATATATAATAATATATAAAATATATAAATGTGTCAGAAAACATTCAGAATAAACACTTTAAATCACTTAAGTATATTTTACCACTTCAATATTTCCCATGCACTGTAATATTTAAAAAGGTTATTAATAGATTGTTAGAAATTGACCTTAAATTACATAAGCATAACTTGTTACGAACAGAATCTTATTTGCGTTTAAATGGAATTCTCTAACATCACTGAAGCCTTCCGTTATGGTTACTTTCTATACATTTTGGTAAGTAATTTTTATACTTATACATTTATTAAAATTCTGAAGTTGTAACATCATCTTTATGGTACCCGATTCCGAACAAATACAGTTCAGATTAAGTTTCAATCGTGCATAAGTGGATTGGACGAATAAGTTTTCGCAACCAGATGACATATGTATAAACAACAGACTTATAAAAAAACGCAATCAATGTGATGCCAACTTTAGAGCGATATCCCCGCTGGGCTGAATTTTGGAAAAACTACGATACCACTTTCAGGTACAGATTATCGAATATCCGACGGGGAATGTTTCCCTAAGGCTTTTTTTACCTTCAAAAGACAAAAGACCTCACGAACGCGTGCGAAGTTAGTTTGACCTTCTTTGGCTTGGCAATGTAAGTGTGTTTTTCGAAGTTCATAAGAGCCGCGTTCTGAAAAAACTGGGCTTAATGCATGTGCGTAAAGTGTCGTCCCAGATTAGCCTGTGCAGTCCGCACAGGCTAATCAGGGACGACACTTTCCGCCTAAATTGGATTTTTTTTGCTTAGAAGAGACTTCATTTAAACAAAAAAGGTCATACAAGCGGAAAGTGTCGTCCCTGATTAGCCTGTGCGAAATGCACAGGCTAATCTTGGACGACACTGTACGCACATGCATTAAGCCCAGTTTTCTCAAAACAAGACTCATTAGGTCTGTCAGCACTTGAAATTGCATTATGCGGGTACCCGGAGAGTGTTCTATGTTTGTAGCTATCATAACTAGACAAATTTTTAAGTAGATGTATATCTGCAATTTCAAGTTTTTGGTTGTGCACTGGAATGCAGACATCTTTATGTGGTGTTGTGCTGCAGGGAATCCCGAATACCCCGATGAAAAATCACCTGTCATGTTTGGTGACCACCAACAAAACTCAAATGCGCCTGGAGTGGTAATTCAACCCGGTTGTAGCAAAAGGAGCAATTTAAAATGAGCTGCCAGAGGACAGCGTGCTCGACTAGTCGAGTGCTTGACAGTATAACGTAAGCCATCATGGTCAAGGTAATAGTTCAGGTATATTTTCCACAATCTATTGAACATTTGTAAAGACTTAAAACAAACTAATACGATATTATTTCAAGTTTGAAAGCAATAGCTTGGGTGGAAAGTTTGGGCAGTCCTTCGAAAATAAAGTAAATATTTTTTGTAACCATGTTTTAAAGAAAAAAATATTCGTTTTGGGTTGGGTAGGGGGGTGAGAGGGGGGGGGGGGTATAATGTGGGGTGGGGTCATTTATAAGACGATCTTTCAAAAATAAAAAAATAAAAAAATAAATATTTTTTTTAGGTGGGTGGTGGTGGGGGGGGGGGTGGGGGGGTGGCTGGGATTCTGGGTTGGGGCGTTGGGTATTGTTTGGGTGCAATCAATTATGGTATTCAGGTAAGTGTTGTTTTGTCAAAGTATTAATAAAATCTGATCATAAATAAAGAAGTTGTGGCAATGTAACTAAAGTAATATGCATATTTTAAGTGAAAAAGGGCCATAATTCTTACAAAATGCTTGATACAGTTGTCTGCTCTTGTCTATAGATTGGGGTCATGTTGGTAAAGAAGTTTGCAAAATATAAAAAGCAATATGTCAACGGACAATAAAAATACTTGAGGTGGTACGCAAACTTTAACATAGATTTATCAATAATATACATATTGTAAGTGAAAAAAGGGCCATAATTCTTACAAAATGCTTGGTACAGTTGTCTGCTCTTGTTGATAGATTAGGGTCATGTTGGTAAAGAAGTTTGCAAAATATGAAAGCAATATGTCAAGGGAAAATGAAAATATTTGGAGCGGCACGCAAATTTTAACATTTACACGCTAACGCTAACGGGAACGCTAACGCCGACGCCGGGGTAAGTTGGATAGCTCCACTATATATATTTCATATATAATAATGGAGCTAAAAGTGTATTGAAAAAAAATCGCAAGCATAATTATTGGCAGATACATTTACTTTATCTATTTACTTTCGAAATATACAATTTACGTACGTCGATGATATTTACAGAATGCTGTCCTTTGTGGAAAATATTGTACACAATGTATTGTACTCGCTGACTGTGCCGTCTGTGTAATACAAGTAATGCCTCAGTCACAAAATATCCGGTCGCCGTCCAATGCGTCCGATGTCTAGGCATCGGGAAGAACTGACACGTCGGAGCCGTCCGCCGTTTGATGAGTGACCTAGTTTAATACCTCAGTCACAAAGAAAGACCGATCACCGTCCGATCAGCGGACGAAGTATTGTTCCGCTCATCGGGCTGGCACCCGGCCGATGATCGCACGGTCACCGGGTCATTTTGTAGCATCGGGCGGCCTGCGGATTAAATTTAAGTCTCACTTGAAATTTTACCCGACGTCTGGCCCTGGAAGGAATCGAGTTGAGATCTTAAAAAGATCTAATGATCAACGCACGGTTATCGCCCGACATAGGATTCATTGTATGTGTATCATGACGGGCTCCGTCCGGCGTCCATCAGTCATCGTGTTGAGGCCCTCCGGCCATCAGACGTTCGCCGGCCGATGTATATGGCCCTGGGAAATATTTTGATTTTTGCCGATACCCGGGCGATAACCATGCGTTGATCGTCAGATCTTTTTTCGATCTCAACTCAATTCCTTAAATCAATCCGCATGCCGTCCGAATCTACCTCAGTCACAAATAAAGACCGATCGCCGTCCGATCAGCAGCGGACGCATTTTTTCGCTCATCGGGCTGGCGCCCGGCCGATGATCGCACGTACACCGGGTCATTTTGTAGCATCGGGCGGTGTCCGGATTAATTTAAAGCCTCATGTATTTATACACGTTTCGTAATGATATGGGCATTTTCTTCATCAGTGCTGATTTCGATTCTAGGTTGTTTTTTTTTCATTTGTTTTTGATTGAACTAAACACTTTTTTATTTTTATTTTCCGTTGCAATTAAATTAAATGTCGGACAAAAGGCAAAACACTGACAGTGTACCAGGCTGAAAAAGCAAGACAAAGCATGCCACCCTTTTGTGTTATAATGGTTGATTTATGTAATGATACAGACACAGTTGCTTATTTATGACAGCACATACAACACCATTACATTACTTTATATAATACTATTAATAATGGATACTTATTTCAATTTCTTTAGTTTATTTAGTAAAGTTCTTTAGAATTCCCAATTTCATACATATAAAGTTGAAGGTAGAAGGAGTATTTTCATCAATTTTAGGGGCCGCCCATTCCATAAAAAATACTACCCCACATTTGTTTTTTCGTTTAAGTCCCCATTGAACAACATAGTAAAAGCAGAAGTAAAAACATATGCACGTGGCATTATTTTTTACGTGAAAATGAGCAAAAAACGTTTAGTGACTTGAACAAATTGCATATTTGTTTTGTGAGTGGAAATCAGCCTTTGCTAGGCACAACTCATGCACTGTATGTAACTAGTCATATCATGGGTGTTAAACGAATATATGGCGCTCCCATGTAACAACAACACTATTCTGCCTAATATTTTTAATAGTTTTATGTTATTATGAATAGGAATTAAACGTGTAATAACTAATAAAACAGATGACAATCAAGGGTTAATCAACATAATATTCCGCGGACAACTGAAACATGTTTGAAAATAAATTGTGAGTACAACAGTTGGCATGGCTCGCAAAGCCAGTACCTGTACTAGTTGAACTCAGAAACAGAGTGACAGATTAAAGCAACACACCTTGAAATTAACTACATGGCATTGTAAATTTAAGTATAAACAAGAAACATATTTTATATATGCCAATTAGAATATATCTGGTGATTACAAGGTAGAAACCAATCGCTTTAAAACTTAAAAATAATCGCGTTTGTCGAAATGGAAGTATACGTCTACATATCCTACTTTCGGTTTTAAAAGCGGTACCGTTTGAAAATTACTAAATTACTTGCTAACTAGGCTATAGCTTTAACTTTATCTATGCCAATAAGACTATATTTGGTGGTTACAAGGTATAAATCCGTCTATTTTGCACTTAAAAACTTAAAACTAGTCGCGTTTGTCGAAATATACGTATACGTATATAAATCCTACTTTCGGTTTTGAAATTAAAAAATAATAATAAATTACTTGCTAACTAGGCTATAGATTTAATGACAATTTTGCACACTTTCAAATTGCATCTATATGTATTGATTAACATGTATTTCATTTCAAGGTGTGTGGCTTTAAGTTTCTACCCAAGCCCAAGACTCATTGAATAGTCAAATTGCATCGATTCTCCGGAAGAGCCCGGCATTTAATAGGATGAACAAGTCTGAAAAGGTTGACAATAACAATACACAAATACTTGCTGGACAAACTGTCTTGGTTGATTTCTGATGCATCAACATCTTTTTATGTACAGTGACATGTACAAAAACATACAACAAACTAATGAATTCGTCAGTCGTTGTTCATTGTTTATGCTGCGTTTACACCATGTTCCCGGCGACCACGGCAATCACGTTTCGGGCCACCATGGAGGAAACGGGATGAACGTGAGGCAACGTAGGGGAACGGAATAGCCAAACGTGACACAACGGGGTTGCCGTGGTTGCTGTGCCTAAATTTTAAACTGTCAAAAAATTTGCCACGGCAGTCACGGCGGAAATGAGAAACGTGATAGAACTTGTTAAACGCAACACAACTTGACAGTACGTAGCAGGCCGTAACAGAACCCGAAAAGTGTCCGTACTCTGACTGGAATCCTTTTCATTCCCCGACATGTTAAGTTTTTATCACATTGTGTTACGTTTTGTTACGCTTTGTCAAGATAACTACGGCAAGCTAGGATAATTGATAGCCGTTTTGCTACGTGTTTAATCCGACCCGTTACGTTTTGGTCGCCGGGAACATGGTGTAAACGCAGCATTAAGTAATCTGAAACGAAATAAGCTAGTCGCGATCAAATGTCTTAAGGGCAAGAGTGCAGTAAAATACTTATATATAATGTGTCAGTCTATCAAATTATCGTTTGTTTGCTTTTTACATCTACTGTCAAAACAAAAAAATATATAAATGTATAGCAACATGCTCTCCGAATATTCAGAGTATCCGAAAGTGAGTAATTGTGGTAGCTTACTTTCCCGAGATTCTTTAGAGTTTTAATAAACAATTTATGCAAACATGAGAAAAATTACATTTTTATGCAAATGTTGAAAAATAAATTACTGTGTACAACCTTGTTTATTCATAAATATAGTTGTTTTTGTAACTTTGACAGCACCAGGCATATTGGCAATACATTGACAACCTCATCTTTGACATTCCAATCTCAGAAGAAGATAACACATCACACTCCAAAATACCAAAAATCTATCTCATATTCATATCAAACTTAAAACACTTAAGTCGGATCATACCTCCTTCTAAGGAAAGTGGTCTCTGTTAATCGGAACCACAAAATAAAGCCAAGATGCCTTCACACCGATCACATCTGAAGCTATTCCTGACAAAGGTCCTAGTCCTCATTCTTCCATGCCAGACATCAACATCACAGAAAATGGCATTACTAAACAATTACAAAACCTTAAAATCCATAAAGCCTCTGGTCCAGATAAAATACCCTGCGGAGTACACAGGAATGCAGTACAGAAATATCCCCAATCCTGACTCTAACCTTGAAAAAGTCCATTTTCGTTTGAAAAATCCCATCTGAGTGGAAACAGGCAAATGTTTGCCCATTCTATAAAAGGGAGACAAAAATAATGCTTTAAATTACAGGCCAATATAACGTACATCCATTTGCTGTAAAATACTTGAACATGTCATCGCTAGCTCTATCATGTCTCACCTGGATACAAATAATATTGTATATGGCCTACGGGTTTAGACCTTCCCGGTCTTGCGAAACCCAACTGATATCATTCCTTCAAAGCCTAACACAATCAAATACTCACGGTATATAAACAGACATTATCTTTATGGGTTTTACTAAAGCATTCGATAAAGTACCTCACCAGCACATCTTATGCAAACTAAAATACTATGAAATTAATGCATATGCTTTCTTCTTGATATCTGACTTCATAACAAATAGAACACAGACTGTTGTCCTGGTGTGGTGGGAAACACGTCAGACAAGGTACCTATAACCTCTGGAGTCCCACAGGGCACTTTCTTGGGACCCATCTTATTTCGGATCTATATAAATGACTTTGCTGATTATATACAACATAGTGCTCTAAGACATTTTTCAGATGAAAGCATCTTCTACAAAAATATCTAAACCTCTTCGACTCCCAGCTTGATATTGAAGCTGCTGGTCGGTGGATGCAGGACTGAATAATGAAATTCCACCCTCAAAAATGCGACATACTCAGCATTACTAAAAAAATTAACCCTATAATCTTCTCCAATAAATTACATGATCACATCCTTGAAAAAGTAAATCATGCCAAAACCTAAGTTCTTATACTCCAAAGTAACCTCAAATAGGATAAAAAAAATTATTCAATCACTAATAAAGCAAACCAGGCACTAGCATTTCTTCGCCGCAACCTAAAAACTAGCTCATCCAAAGTTAAAGATCATGTAGAAAAGCAATAGTTAGGCCTTGATATTCCGCCAGTTTCTGGAACCCACATACAAAAACTCACGTAAATCAACTGGAAAAAGTACAAAGACGTGCAGCCAAATTAGTAACAAGCAGATATCACAACACGATCTCAGTAACTAATATGAAAGACACCCCGAAATTGCCCACTCTTGAAACATGCAGAACAAAATTCCGTTCTATCAGGTTATATAAAATTATCCACAATATTGTTGCTATCACTCCTCCAGGTAATCTCCTTGTTCCTGTCGACCGCTGATCCAGAGCTACTTTGCCCAATTTCTCCCCGTAACCAAACGGCGTCGGCACAATTTCTTCTATGTAGAATGAGTGCTGTATCGGAAGAAGAATTTTGTTGTTGTTGTTATTATTATTATAATTTACCATATTTATATAGCACTTTTATCACGAATTCACACGTTCAAAAGTGCTGTACAATACAAATGCATGGTTCAACCAGTAAAATTAACAAAGAAATTTAAAACTATGATAAACAGCGATAGATGGACACATATAAAAACTGAAAATAGATAGAAACCTACATACTACGAGGATATAAATGACAAGCATATTTAAGAACAATTATAAAATATGGTATTTAAGAATTAAAACAAATTATAAAATAAATACCTATAAGCGCTTAAAAGAAATTAATACCAAGCTAAACATAGAATAAACGTTTAAAATAACAAACTACTCGTACACTGGTATAACATAAATCGGTGCTTTGTTTAGTCTTGTCACAGAATTAATTTTGAAATAATCATCATTGCAAGTAAATGTTTGCGAAATAGTGGGTTTTCAGTGCTTTCTTAAAGGCTGGTAATGTTTTAATGTCTCTGAGCGATGCTGGTAGCGCGTTCCAAAGTGTTGGAGCAGCAGACCTGAACGAACGGCCTCCGTACGACACAGTCCTGGTTCTCGGCGCGACTAGCAGGACTGAGTTATTCTGAGATCTGAGTTCTCTGCGTGGAGTGTAAATCTCAAGCATACTCTTGATGTAGCTTGGTGACTGTCCTTGAAGTGCTTTAAACACATGCATCAGTACTTTGTACTCCACTCTTGCATGTACAGGAAGCCAGTGGAGTTCCCTAAGCACCGGTGTAATGTGACCTTGTCGTGGTGTCCTGGTGATTACACGAGCAGCGGTATTTTGAACACTTTGAAGTCTGTTCAGAGCATAACTCGGTGATCCACATAACAGGGAATTACAGTAATCAAGTCTTGATGTTACCAAAGAGTTTATCAGAGATTTTGTTGCATCCACAGTCAGGTATTTCCGAATTCGACCTATTTGTCTGATCTGGTTGTAACATGATCTGGAAACAGAGTTTACCTGCTTTTCCATATCTAAATGAGAGTCTAGAATGGCACCAAGGTTCCTAACAGCTGTTGTTGGTTTGATAACAGCTGTGCCGATTTTAACGGTGAAATTTTCAGTTTTAATGTGCTTTGGTACAAAGATAATCACTTCTGTTTTGTCGGCATTAATTTTAAGTAAGTTGTTATTCATCCACAGTACTGTATCAGTCACACACGCTTCAATTCGTTGCAGCGCATCTTCGCGCGAAACAGAATCCTTGGGTTTAAATGACATGTACAACTGGGAGTCATCGGCATAGAAGTGATGTTGTAGATTATGCTTTCTACAGATGGCCCCCACTGGTTTTGTATACAAGCTGTAGTTTTTGGGTCCCAGTACGGACCCTTGAGGCACTGAATAGGTCATAAGTACGGGGTTGGACAGCTCGCCACCAATACAAACAGTTTGATAGCGGTCGGTCAAGTACGACTTCATCCATCTTAATGGCTTGTTTGTTATTCCAAATTGCTGTTCGAGTCGGTTCAGAAGAGTGGTATGGTCGATCGTATCGAATGCGGCTGATAAATCCAGCATAACTAGAATAGTGGCTTCGTTCTGATCTAGAGACTGAAGAATGTCGCTCTGTACACGCAGTAGCGCCGTCTCAGTGGAGTGGAATTTTCTGTAAGCCGACTGACGCTCTTCGTGCAGGTTATGGTTATTTAAATGTCGTTCCAGTTGGTTGTCGACGACTTTTTCTAGAATTTTTGAAATAAACGGTAAATTTGATACCGGTCTATAGTTTTTCATTTCATTTTGATCGAGTCCCGGTTTCTTGATAAGTGGTCGTATTCTTGAACTTTTAAACGTTGTTGGCACGTATGCAGCTTGTAGTGATGCATTGACTAGTTTAGTTATAAATGGAAGTAGTTCATTCAAACACTCTTTTAACAGCCATGTTGGGATCGGATCGAGTTCGCAAGATTTGTTTGCAGACTGTTGAATGACTTTCCGGACTTCTTTCTCGGTCGTGAGTGAAAACTCTGATAATTGGTTTCCATTAAAAGGCATTTCTATTTCGATATTGTCTGGCATCTGAATATCAGCACTAGCGTTAGAGGTGATTTCATTTCGTATACCTTCGATTTTATTTACAAAAAAGTCACAAAATTCTTGCGCGAGAACCTTTGCAGCTTTACCCGATGGGAGGACAACTTCATCCAGTTCGCCCATTAAATGTTTTGTTACTTTCGTCAGGCTTTTCTGATCACGGCCACAATCATCTACTTTCTGGGCATAATAGCTAGTTCTCGCATTCGTGAGCAGTTTGTTAGTGACAGAACATTGGTTCCTGTAGATTTCATGATCTATAGACAATTTAGACGATCGCCACTTCCGTTCTAGTTTTCGTCTCAGATGTTTTGCGCAATGCAGCTCCTCGGTGAACCATGGACACGACGGTCTTAACACAATGGATTTTGATTTCAAGGGGGCGTGCTTGTCAAGAAGGGATGCTAGTCCATTGTTATATATTTCAAACAGTTCATCCACATCTGATGTGTTTTCACTTTTTAGAGTGTCCGATGCTAGTATGTCTTTTTTGAACTCATCTACATCGATTGACTTTAATTTTCTATAGCTTACAGTTTTCCTCACTGGAGGCGGTTTTGCAGCACGGGCGTTAAACACAATTGCAAAATGGTCACGTGATGTTTTTTCCACTGTTGTCGGGGAGTCCGGGATCAGATACTTCTATATTTGTGACTGTTGTATCTGTATCTCTAGTGATCAATACATCTAGTATGTGACCCGCAACATGTGTTTCTTCGGTGACATGTTGCCGCATACCACATGATTCCAGAATACTTGTAAATCTAGCCGATTCTGGATTAGACGGAACATCGAGATGAAAATTAACATCACCCACAACAATAGTGTTACTTTCCAGGGTTGCATAGTTAGCGAGAAACGCAGGCCATTCGAAATCTAGGAATGTACTTGTCTTACAACCATTCTGTTTTTTTGGAGGAGGTCTGTATACCACACCTAGACGTAGGCTATAGTTCTTAATGGTGATGTTGCAGTCCATGAATTCAAACGAAGTGAAGGTTTTATCACGACTTGATGCCAGCAAGCGAAGACAGAAGGATGTTTTGTAAATAACTGCTACTCCTCCTCCGCGTCCACACCGGGGCACGTGCTCTATTTTGTATCCATTTGGGACAAGCTCAGCAATGCAAGCTTTATCGGTGGAACCGCCAAGCCAGGTCTCAGTCACAGCAATAATGTCAAAGTCGTTTGAACGAATATAATCGGCAAAAGCAATTGTCTTATTTTTTACTGATCTTGGGTTGAAACAGCATAGTTTTATCAAAGTCTGGCCTTTACAAATACTGCGCGGTTCAAATTTAATTTTATGCAGATTTGTGTGGTTAACAATGTTGCTTTTTATTATTAAATTGGATCTCACTCGATCGTTTGAGTTTATTTTCGGTATGTGTTGGGGTAGTGTTCTAAGATTATATGTATGCACACCTTCATTATAGTCAAAGGAGCGTCTCTTTTTAATTTGACCCCCTCTGGTGCCTCTGACCTGTTGTGATATACCTAACTGTTTGATAGTTGCTAGTACACGAGGGTCCGGTTTTTCAGGTGATAATTTTCCAATTCGAGTCAAGCTCAACCTATTGTAATGGATAATCCCTTGTAGGCTTTGTTCGGTTAACACAGCTCCGGGCAATATACACATTGTTGAACTATAATTTAAATTCACCACTGTTCATTTAGCTTCAAATTCTTACACAACAACTCTTTTATTCCACACAAAAAACTAATGTATTCAATCGTGGCACAATAATCGTCACTTATAACGATTTTTATTAGTTATCCATACGATTTTTTCTACAAAACAGTACAAAAATGCAGAGAGCGCAGAAATATGCAGCCTACACCTGGCGCATGCGCATAACAAAGTTGTTGTTAAATAGAATTTATGCGTAGTTGTCGCCGATGGTCACTTAAGGCTTTTACGAATATGATGGTCGTTTTCATCTCGAAACAGTATTCAACTTGTTCTTGTTACACGCGTTCGACGTTGCAGTAGGAATTGAATAATTAATCGTTTTTATTCCATCGTTATGATACATATTTCTCTAACAAGGACTCACATTCCTGCAATTTATTGTTTATAGTATTTCCTTAGTTCTGTATTGCAAATCTAAACGGTACATATATACACATGTCTACAAGTTTAGCTGACAGATACAGAATTTTGTTGGGATGGAACTGTTTTGGGATTTTGATTTACAGATTTCGTTGTAATATGGAAGCAAAACTTTGTTTATTGTACATGCGCAAGTGTCGACTATAAATGACTTTTTTTCCGATTCTTCTTAATAGCAACATAACTGATCGCGCACTGACCTTGATATCTTCCGAGATAAAGAAAATAAACGCGTTCTTTGTTTATAAGGGTATGAAGACTTTTATAAAAGCATTAATTTCCTGAAATCACAAGACCAAGAGTTTGAATTTTGATTTTTAACATAATTTTGTTATCCTCTATAAAAAAATATACACAACGTGGACCTACAATGAGGTCTCTTTTTATTTTAAGGGACATATTGCCAAACATTCACGCGTAAAACAAATGTAGTCGACAAAACACACATGTTCAAAACTAAAACACAAACACTTACAAAATAGGGGTCACCGCCCTGTAAAGTTACAACAAAAGCATTGGGGATGTAAACCGGTTTTAGGGAGGTCCAACTCTCGCTTTTTGTCTAAAATCATATAACATTAAGAGGAAATAAACATTAATCTTTTAACATGCCGATTAAAATTAAATAGCAATACAAGAGGATTTTTTTCAATTGAATTACTATTTTATTTTCACGTGTTGTGAGAAACGACAGTATCCATAGCTCAAATGCCAATGTAAAACTTGAGAGTCAATAATAACACAAAGGCATGATCAGGGACCCATGCAAACAAAGTGTTTCGAGTGATTATGTTTAAAGGATAACTCTGGTGGCGATTAACCGCCATCTTTGCTATCTTGTTATCTCACATTAGAACTGGAAAGATCCTGAGTTGACACTCTTTAAACTATTTTTACGATGTGATTTGATCTGCATCATTCTTTTCTTTAAATGAGTTCCCCGCAGCGTGGAAGGTTTTGACACCATACGCATGATTTGAACAAACCACCTAAAGGTCAACTATCTGATGTCAAATAAGAAAACAAGGTAATTGTTTTAGATAAAAAGAATACGTTACCGGTATATGGTTGTATAAATTGAGATGAAACACTCAATAGACTTGATGTGTGGCCAATTTCAACATACTTAGTAGATGACCACCATACCATGATTAATAACCAAATATGATGAATTATGACACCATTCGTTAAAGAGGAGATTGTTTTAATGTAATGTTGATTTATAAGTATATCTAAATAATACGAACATATGGGCGTGGTCAGGTTTGACAACAAGGGGATTGTTTAAACTCGGTAGAGGACTTTTATATGATGTTACAAACCAAATAATGAACTTCTGAGCCTTGCGTTTACAGAAAAAACTTGTGTACGCCAAAGCAGGAAAATCGTCACTATGCATGCTTTTACGAAATGAAACAATTGCAATTGTCGCATGGTACCAGAAATTTAAACATTTTTCATTTTCGTTTTAATTTAGTATGACACATCAAAATGCTTTTAAAAATACAACACAGATAGACGTTTTAAGAAAGTTCCATGCACTGTAGCTGAAAAATCCGTAATCTGTGCACGTTAAGAACATCATAGAACATACATATTTAATTATCTAATTCAATATTTTCATGCACATATTTGTTGCGGTATTTGTCTGCCAATATATATTTACTGGATTTAAAGTATATTCCAAAAATGATTGGTCAAAAGATACAATTTAAATATTCAGGAAACAGTTAACAAGGCTCTTGTAAGGGATTCTCCATTTGAATACCACATTTGTTTATTGCAATTAATATTTTGCGTTAATAAAATGCTTACAATGTGTTTGCATATCATGAAAAACGTACGTGATTTTATGAAAACTGTCTTCAGAACCTAACTAATTACTTGTTAATTTATAAAAACAAAAGGTGCCTATTGTGTGCAATCGGCCGAGGTAACCTGTCGCATGACATAAATGCATTGATGCAAAACTTGTCAATGCTTTCCTACAGAACTCATGTACTGGTAATACCTTTAAGCATGAACTTATGTCTAATTTTCAGCCACCATATCAATTATAGTTATATTGCATAATGAAGCAATCAATTACTCTCCAAACACAATTTTCAAAACAACAAGGCGTTATGAAGTTCATAAGTATGTTTAATTACAATAAAGTAATTCACCCGGAGTGGAAACTATCCCCGTCCAAACGTTCAGATGATATTTCCAGACTGATATAGTTAATAAATATTACAATCTCAAATTCTCCGCAAGGGACATGGGGTAAATTATTGATTTGCAACATAGTATGGTGTTCTTTTACCAAGTACGTTTATTTCCTTCCCGACGTCACACTTCGTACAGTTCTCGAGGTTACTTGTTAGCGGAGATTTAGAATACAGTGATGACAGAAGTTCGTAAGTATTGACCCCTTGACAGATTTTCAGCAGTTTGAACATGAATAATCCTTAAGTGAAACTCTATAAATTCGAAACATCGTTCCAGACGGCTGCATATGAAGGTCACCTGAGCTAAAAAAAGATTTTAAAACGAAAACTAAGAAAATTTACCTCAGAACCCACAAGGGCCAGGAGTTTGAATATTGGGTGTGTAACTAAAAGTCCTCTTCTAGGTTTGTAAAAATCATGCCTTTTAGGTGAAAAACAGCACTGCCAAAGGTTTAAATGATTTATTGAAAAAAGTCACCTTTAAAATCTTCCCTGGTGGTCTTGTATCATGTTATTTTAATAATCTCCATGTTGTTAAAATGAGTCCTTCGATTGGGAAAACTTCTTTCCCTTGTATGTACATAGTGAAAGCTTTAAGTCTTCCCCACTGAGTCTGTTTGGTTCATATAGGTATTTAAAATGTAACAACGCATGGCGGTCCACAACAACTTTGCTCAAGTCAAGTCCCTGTCAAACAAGGACTAGCCCGTTTAGTTCTCTGAATACGTTATACGTATTAAGTGAATACATCATTAAATTTCTATATGAAAGCATCAGGTTAATATGTTTGGTATTTGAAATTCAATATGATCTTCATATACCAAGCGTTTTCAAATCGTGCAACTGAGGTCTAAATTTGCCCCGCCCTGGTTTAAAATAAAAATACAATATGACCCTCTAGAGGTTTTGCAGTTTTCTTTACATGGCTAACGTGCAAACACTAAGATAGTCATCATTCTACCAAAACGTCATTACTCTTGCTCATAATATTTGTGTCGATGATATCTCGGATGAATTCTAATATAGTTCTGAAAACATCACACAAAAGCTCTGAACATTAAGATGTTTATAGTTTATTACATTTTAATCACTGGAACCGCAAGGATCAGGGGTATACAATTTACCGTGTTATGTAGTTAAGAGGTCCTCTACAAAGTTTGTGCAAATCATTCCCCGGTAGTCAATTCTACGCGGCTATGGTCACGTGAATTGTATACATGAACATTTTTATCGTGACATAACTTAAGAAATCTCCTTTTTGAACACCAAGGTGATGAAACGTTATGCTTTGCAAGAAACATTACTGGTACTGGTACTGGTACTGGTATTCAACTAAGTGTGTTGAAAGCTTAACCTCTGAGGGCAAAGTTTGGCTATCCTTATGCCTTGGGCGTGTGGGTGAAATGTTGTATATTGAATTATGTAGTAAAATAATTTCATAAAAACTATTGGTACAACCACAAAGCAGACACCTTTGATAGTTGGTGTATGACATTACACCGAGGGCCTTAACAAAGATAGTTCTAATATTGCCCATGGGTTCGAAACTGACCATGCCTAACGACAAAAGAGCGATCTAAGGCCACTTTAGCGTTGTTGTTGATTTATAACATATGATAAAAACATAATACAGATGTTATTAAATACCGTGAATCAAAATCATGATGTTAATAAGATTATGAAATGCATGTAATATTTACACATTTGCGTATTCGTTCATTTGTATTGCGGTTATGAAGGCTTTGTTATGTCTAGACTATATACAGCACAATTTTTCTTCCTTTGACCTTACAGCCGGTAAGTGTGCCGTAAGCCCCGATGGGACAACTCTATACGTTACAACCAACAGTAGTGAGAACTCGTGCCTCACATTCAAGAACTTTGAAACCCTTAACCGCCCTTCAAGTCAAGTCAAATCAAGTAACGTTTATTAACAAAGTCGGATGCATGAACAAGTAACAAGCCCTTCTGGTGAAATCAAACTTAGCCGACCAGATGGAGTTCATGTTACAGCCAATGGGCAGGTGCTTGTTTGTTGTCATGGGTCTAAGGAAGTCGTGCAGCTTCACTCGGAAGGTAAATAGATACTGGCGAGAATTGCTTTCTGTGTGCATGTGTTTGCTACAGCAAAGAAATGAATATGCTGTTGGTGGGTCTCTATGACAGCGATGAAATTCACGTGAACAACGTACATCTGACATAGACTGAGCATATGTAGAAGTGGCTGAGCACATGAACTAATGAAAGTGCTTTAAGAACATAAAGGATATTTAAAAACTCGTTATTATGTATTTTCACTTCTCTTATTACCTTTTTATTGTATAAGAATTAGGATTGATATAAATGCTTCAATTCCGAAGTTGATCGCGTATGTTATCGGAGATAAGTTTTATTTTATTATAATGATGTAAATCTAGTTGACAGTTATATTAATAAGTCTGTATTTTATTGATTGTGCATGTAAAGTCCACTGCTGTTTACTTGTGTTGAATATTCTATAGGTTGGAAGGTAGTTTAAACACTATTTTCTTTTTTCTCCTATTTTTAAAGGATTTACAAATATATGAGACATGCTTCGACACAACCCGTATTAATTTAAAATATATATTGCTATTTTTATTCTTTAATATTTCTTCAAAACGAAATTATATTTGTGTTGATATGACCACCGTTCCATAACAACGTTTTTCCTGCAAATTGCCACAGTCATAAATTATGCCAAGCACCGTGTTTTTTTCATGAAATGGTTCAATAAGAAATTGTGTAGTATATTTTATAATAGCAATATGGTTTGAACGATGCAGAGAGAAAGAACGGTAACACACTTTTGTCTTTTGCCTGAACTTTTTATCTTTTTGTCGGATGGCCGGTGACTTATTCACATTAATCAAATGTGTCAGCCAAAGGTGTGCATCAAAATTTGAATTTCTTTTTTAATTCGAATCGAGTTCAGTTTTTAAATATTTTATAATTTGTACCTTTGTAAGTGAAATAAAACCGTATAATAAAATATAAAAACGAACTACCTAAATACAATTAGTGGGTTTGTTCTAATACAATTACACATTCTATTATCAATGGCATTATACAGTGTTAACCATTCTACTGTTGAGAAAACTTAAGTCATGAGATATTCTTTGTAAACAAACGTTTAAAAAAAAAACAAGTTTGTTCCAGATATGGCGCTACATTATTTTTTATTAGGAAAATGGATCAAACGCGTAAAGTGAACATTTTGTTCACAAATAGTGTAGATTTTCCACTAAAAAAATCGATAAATTGCTATCAGACAAACAATTAGTCGATTTCATCAGAAAAATGCATGTTTTAGCCTAAACGTTGTAATTTGGATGGGGCATTACTTCGACAAATCTTATTTGTAAAGTGCTTTTATTTGCATATACTGATACATGAATTATTCGTACCCTTTAAATTACGTGTCATTTATATAGCAACATTCCGTTAGTCACTGTGTTGTAACAAACATATAATTAAATTTAAATGTAAAATAAAATTTAAGTAAATTTCTGAAGCCACAAGACTAGAGTTCGAATACATATTGTGAACAGAATATTGCTGTCCTCTACCAAATAAACACAAAGTGTACCTACAGCTTCAACAGAAGGAACCAAACTTACAATTATGTTTTTAAGGCAACGAACCAATTGCCAATTAATGTAGTAAAGGCACACTTGTTCGCAACAGCAAATAAACACTAACGAAATTAGGGTCACCGCCCTGAATTACTACAAGCACAGCATAAGGTGTTTGGACCGGATTTCGGGAGCTCAAAACCTCACATAAGGGGCCAGAATTATGAATTGACAATTAAGCGTAAATAAACATTAATCTTATAATATCATGATTATAATTAAACAACAATCACGAGAATACAGTTCAATTTAATTAACATGTTATTACCACGACTGCATTCATCTCCCAGGGTCAAGATTACATTTAGGAGTTAGTAAAAAGACAGAATGTAACAATATGCAAATTCAACAATGTATATCACGGATTAAGATTGTCGATATATAAAGATCAAAGCAGAACTGTGTGGTGCGATTTATCGCCATCATGGCCATCTTGTTTATTCACCTTAGAACTGGAGCAATCCTGAGTTTGCACTATTACGATTGTTTTGATTTCCATGTGTTACGGTCTGCAGCAAACTATTATTAAAATGTTGCCCCTGAAGCCTTGAAGATCTTGGCCCCATACGTATGATTTAAACAAACTTGTAGACGTCCAATATCTACGGTGGCATAGAGGTGACATTCACCTCTCTTTTTTTTTAATTGCTCTCCTTTTTTTTCTATCTCGTGGCCACGAGTTAGCTATGTCGTGGCCACGAGATAGAAAAAAAGGAGTGCAAAACTAAATAAAAGCGGCGTACAATTAAAAAAGAGCGGTGCTGTAAATAAAGGCAGAGTGCATGAAACAAAAGAGGAGAGAATTTTCGCTATTTCGAGATCCCGAGTTAGTCAGCCAATCAAATTTTGCGTAACATGTGTAAATATTCTGTACGCATATATAAAGCTGGTCAAAGCAGGCAAGGCTCTGATATAACATAACATACTACTATTAGTACTACTATTTCTACTACTACTACTGCTGCTGTTTTTGTTGTTGCTGCTGTTACTACTACTACTACTACTACTACTACTACTACTACTACTACTACTAAGTTTTTGTAAACTTATACTACAGTTTGTAATATCATATGCGTTTTGAATACAATTTAAAAAGAAGTGCCGATGAACGAATTTACTGGAGCTTCCGTAATTAGTGAATATTAAAAAAGCTACAAACATTAGTATGGTGTGTAATTATGTAATGCAAGCAATATTTTGGTACAGTAATTATGTCATGCTAGCAATATTTTGGTGTGTAATTATGTAATGCTAGCGATATTTTCATACAACTAACGTATTTTACGGAACTTTAAGTACATTTCAAATTTACTATGTTTAAACCGTAAAATTAAAATCGTCAGGAAATAGTTTCAATTATCTCTAGTAAGTGAATTAACATTGGTTAACTAGATGCGACTATCTTATTTACTTGTTATATTTACGTTTGCAAAAATGCGTACAATGTGTTTACATTTCATAACAAACTAACGAGATTTTGTCCAAACCGTCTTTTGGATCTATTTTATTAATAGTTTATTTTCAATAACATAAGAAATTAATAATTTACAGAGGTCAAGTTAAACTATCGCATGACATATATTAATTGATTACAACTTTGTTAATTTTAATAATAAATTTTAATTTCAAAACTCATTCGTATACTTTTTTATCAGCCGAAAATCAATTGATGCTCGATTGCATAATTAAGCAATAAATTCATCTCAAGAAACTGTAGTAGACGAAATATTCGTGATGGCATCAACTGCTTCTGTAACAGAACACCAACTGTAAACAACAAATGATTAAACTTGGAACGGTCAATGAAAAGATGTGTGGGTTTAAACGAGTTGGACGTGTAGCAGAACCAAACACTTAGCCCAGAATTTATTACACACCAAACCCGTGTCTTAAACTATCTCAATAAGATCACGAAAACGTGAATGCAAGAACGTGACTTGTGAATCGAATGATGCACACATCATTTAATTGTTCCCGTGTCGAAGGTATCCTACTTTACTTAAACCATTAAGGGACAGATTTTAAGTATTACGAATATTGAGAAATATGGTTCAACTATAAAACAAATTAAGCGACACAGTAAGAGATTCATCTACACAAACTTGTCAAAACAACAAGGCGTACGAAAGGAGATTACAGGTCGCCGTTGTGTTATGGATATGGTGTCCGCCTAGCGACCGGGAGGTTACGGGTTCGATCCCCACCGTGGGAGCGTTCTTTAGATCTCCCCATTAGACACCAAGTACTGGTTCTAGGCCCAGGAAACGGACTCGAGAGCGTTTATATAAGTCATAGGCTTTCGATGCAATCGAGCTAAAATAAATAGGTTTAAGCTAAAGGAGATTAATTTGTTTAATCGACATAACAAAACAATTTTCCGCTGCTAAGAGCCTCTGAAGACTGTCATATGATAACACAAGATTTTGACTTGGATACGTTCTACTAGATCCACATAGCACACATCAAACTGCTGTATTTTTAATAAAGCAAACCATGAAACTTAATAAACCATTGAGGACAGATATGTCTTTCTTCACACGACAGAGACATTTTATCTCTCAAGTAGGTCGAGATATCAAATTGATTTGTAATGTTCAGCTGTAAAATAATCACCGTTCATTTTTTAGAATTAAACCTTTGTTAGACACAATTTAATTTTGTGAGCATTGGTGAAATAATACTGATAAACATTATAGATATCATTTGGATTTTCATTTTAACCTGATAACACTGTCTATATTGTATAGAAAATATGACTTAACTTGAAAACCAAAATGGCAGAACGAATGGAAACGCCATTATAATCAGCATCGGAAACTGTGTATGATTGTCTTTGTTTCGGATGCGAAGAGAACGGTCAGCAAATTGAGATTCAACATTTCTGCAAAAGATGTCGACGCTATTTTTGTGAAAACTGCGTCGGTGTGCATAATCAACTTTTCAAGAACCATGTCGTTTAAGGGAAGGGAGTGAAATCAGACTGGCCCCTTGCAGAAGCAAAGCTTGATTATATAACAAAGTGCGATCAACATCCGGAAGAAACGATAAAGCTGAAGAGGCGGGAGAATTTGAATTGAAGAGGATTTTCAGAACCTCCCTCAAAATGTTCTCGCTAGATGTGAAAAGATAAACTCAGAACACGTTGAAATGGAGAAGCAGCTTGAGACTCTTCAACCCAGTTTTGACGAAACACTTCTAGAAGACGCGTCTTTCCAAAAGAAAATGACAGATGCAATAAATAAGCTGGGTCAGTCGTCTACTTCGGAACTTAAAACAATGCTTACCAGAATTCATGAAACCTGCAATAATGAAATTTAGCGTCATTTAGAAATTAATCAAAGTTATAAACATCTCCAAAAAGGCCACGAAAGCATAAAACAGGATAATAAGCAACTAGCGTTTATACTGTGTAAGAAATATTATGAACTTTACGAAGAAACAGACTCGCTATAAACGAAAAGACGACAGGGAAATAAGCTTCAGATTACATGCTGAAGCATCGATGTTGCAGTTACTGTCCGAATTTGCTAGCCTTGGAAAAGTTCAACATATAAGAACGAGTCAAGTAAAGTCATTAAAGTATCAGAAAAGACCGAGTTTACTATTTCAGAAGTTTCGGAAACGGGAATGATAATTGGAATATGTGAACTGGCAAACCGTAAGTTCATAAAAGCTGAACGTTCTAACGCGAAGACTTACTTGTTAGATGACTCGTTAAAAGTGGTGTCACATCTTTATTTGAAAGGCCACCCGCAACAAATGTGAAACGTTAGTTTATATAGCGTGGCCGTTCTACTTGATGACGGGGATCTCCTCTTTATTCGTATTAATTATCACCAAATGACAACGGAGATAATAGTACAATTGGGGAAAGGTTGTTCCGGTTTTGGATACCACAACAACGATATATTTGTAGGAAAATCTGCAAACATCGTCCACTACAGTATTGCAGGAAATGTCAAACAAGAAATATCTATTCAACGTGGATTTGGTAAAACTATTTAAATACATTTGTAAAAGCAATATCCTAATATTTATAACAATACATAATAAATGTGATGTCTGTCTTGTTGGGGCGATTGGCATTTGCAATTCGCCCCATAGGTAACACAATATACATATAGTCCGTTACTGTACTTAACCACTTTGCATCCAGATTCTGCATTCGCAAACAAAATAGCTCCAATCAGCGCGTTCCATTCATGGCAACGTCTTTTCACTGTGGCATTAGCACCCGAGTAACACGCAGTCCTCGTGGAAGGTGTATGCAGCGACGAAATATCGGTTCAATACTGAACTATCTACACTTAACCGATACAGCGCATTTATGTTCTTTCGTTGAAAGAAATCAACTGCGTTCGCGATATAAGCGACACAATTTAATTACCACGCGCCCGTGCTTTTCATGCCAGTTATGAACTTTTCCCTTAAACGAAATACATGTTGTGGTTGTCACTTTCACAGACGCTAATTAACTATATGTATACATATATATATGAATAATAATGGAATCTACGTAAAGTTTATGACAATGTTTGTCTTCACGAAATCTCATATACATATAACACAAAGTCAGAGTAAAAACCTAGGTCACCAGTTCAAATGATAATAATCAAAATTGTATTCACAAACCTTTCGCAATTATTGATTGGCACGTACGACAATGACTTGTTTTAAAAAGCAGCATTTACTTTTAACCTAAATAGCTAAATCATTTAAATATATATGTTGACAGCCTGTCATCTTTCCTTAATTCCATCTGTTTTATTCAACAAAGGTGATTGGTTGGCATCACGGAGTATAGTGTTTTTACGACCACAAAATTTGAGCAAACTCGCCCCACCAGTACTTTCAGTCATATATATATATATATATATATATATATATATATATATATATATATATATATATATATATATATATATATATATATATATATATATATATATATATATATATATATATATATATATATATATATAGGGAGAAAGGTGTGTGAACAACCAGATACACAGACAGACATACATATTCCCATTTGAGACTTCGGCGTGTGCGCCTAGCTATATATATATATATTTGATAGTGATTTGTTTTTTTCAGAAAAGTTGATTGTTCGTTATTATATGATTATTTATCATTCAAAATGATGTTTTCACTAATTAATATCATAGCCACACGCTAACCACCTGTGCTTTCAGTACTTTGATTTGTCTTCTTGGTTGTGTTTTGAGATACGCTAAGGATTGTCTCAGTCGAAAGTATTGGTCTTCTGTTTACATATGTAATAATGATATCGCCAATAATACTACTATCGGCAGCGAATAAACTCTTATGCCGCTGCTTTTTATTAGTATTTTTTGCATGTGTAAAAGAATGTGGTATATCAATATTACAAAAAAGCATTTATAGAAAAAAATTATTATTCGAATAACTAATTGCAATGTTGTACAATAAACAATACAATTCACACGAGGGAAGAGCGGAAGGAAGGAAGGAAGGAAAGGAACGGACAGGAAGGAAGGAAGGAAGGCAGGAAGGAAGCGGAAGGAAGGAAGGAAGGACGGAAGGAAGGGGAAGAGGAAGGAAGGAAGGAAGGAAGGAAGAAGGAAGGACAGGAAGGAAGGAAGGCAGGGGAAGGAAGGAAGAAGGAAGGAGGAAGGAAGGAAGGCGGAAGGTAGGCAAGGTAAGGAAGAACGGCGAAGGAAGGAAGAAATGACCGTGAAGAGGAAGGCAGGCTTCCGTCGGCTTCCTTCCTTCCTTCTTCCTTCTTCCTTCCTCCCTGCCTCCCTCCCTCCATCCATTCATTCATTCATTAATTCATTCACTCCCTCCCACCTTCATTCCTTCCTACCTTCCTTTTTTCAGTCGTTCGCTCCTGCCTGCATTCCTCGTTGTCTTACTGTCTGTCTTATGAAACTAAACTTATACATAAATATACATTTGGGTGATATTGGTCTATTTGAATTACATTTATTCAGCGTGCAGGTGTGCGGCAAGCCCGGACGGGACAATTGTATGCGTCACAACCCAAGTTGCGAAAACATTCCTTGAAATGACGAAGGCTAAGACTCTTCAACCTCCTTCAGGCGAGCTTAAGCTCACGTGGCCAATGGACGTTCATGTTACAAAAAATGGTCAGGTGCTTGTCTGTTGTTGTGGATCTAAGGAAATCGTGCAACTAAATAAGGAAGGTAAAAAGATACTGGGACGCATTGCCGTCAGCGGTAGTCCCGCGTGCGTGTGCTTCAGCAAAAAAAGGGGAATGCTGCTCGTGGGTCTAAATGCCAGCAACAAAATACAGGTGTTCAAGACGAGGCAATTAGAATTCCTTAACTAAAATATATCAAAGTTTCAAATTAAATGCAACTGACTCTGTCTGAGCACATGCAGTAGGGCTAGTATTGAGCCCGAAGAACATACGGTGTACCCAAATTATAATAATGGTTTGTAAATATCTGATGCCTTTAAAACATTGTTAAATAGGTTATTGCACACATATAATATTTGTCCACGGTGTTTGATGTATTGCTACAGTGGTTGTTTTCCATTTTAGCTGATATACAATTCAAATTTGTATTTAAAGCAGCCTTTTCACAGATTTTGGCATATACTGAAGCTTGTCATTAAATGCTTTTAATTGATAAAATTAAAACATTGGACCTAAAAATCTCTAGTAAAAAACAAGAATACAGTTCAAAAAAGGATAAAAAGTAACCCTCAACTGGGCTCGAACCACTGGAGTGTAGGAGTAAAAAGTCTCCCACTTAGACCACTCGACCATCCGTGCTCATGTTATGAGCTGATGTATTTTTAGCTCGACTATTATATATGAAATATTTATAGTGGAGCTATCCTACTCACCACGGCGTCGGCGTTCCCGTTCCGGTGAGCGTTGGAATGTTAAAGTGTGTGTACCACCTCAAATATTTCCCATATCCCTTGACATATTGCTTTTATATTTTGCATACTTCTTTACCAACATGACCCCAACCAATACACAAGAGCAGACAACTGTATCAAGAATTTTGTAAGAATTGTGGCCCTTTTTTCACTAAGAATGTGCATATTATTGATAAAGCTATGTTAAAGTTTACGTACCACCTCAAATATGTCCCTTGATATTGTGCATACTTCTTTACCAACATGACTCCAATCTATAAACATGAGCAGACAACTGTAACAAGCATTTTGTAAGAATTATGTTCCCTTTTTATACTTAGAAAATTGAAAATTGGGTTAAGTTTTGTGTTTAGGTTCACTTTATTCCTAAAGTATCAAAGCTATTGCTTTCAGACTTGCAAAACTTACTAACTATCATAAGGGGACTGTGCAAGCAAAGTTGTGTAACTCTGGCTGGCATTTTGACAAAATTATGTCCCCTTTTATACTTAGATAATTTAACATTTGGTTAAGTTTTGTGTTTTGGTCCATTTTACTCATAAAGTATCAAGGCTATTGCTTTCAGACTTGAAAAAAATCTCGCTAGCTATCGTAAGGGGACTGTACAGGGCAAGTTGCATATCTCTGGTTGGCATTTTAATGAAATTGTGGCCCTTTTTTTATCTTAGTTACTTTGAATATGTTGTTAAATTGTGTTTTAAGATCCACTTTACTTCTGAAGTATCAAGGTTATTGCTTTCAAACTTCAAATACTTTCTTACTATCACTAGGGTGCTGTACCTGTAAGTTGATTTATACCTTGACCTTTGAATGACCTTGACTCTCAAGGTCAAATTAATAAATTTTGCTTAAATTGCCATAACTTCTTTATTTAGAATTAGATTTGATTCGTACTTTGACAAAACAACACTAAACTGACATTCCACAATGGACTGCATCCACACCATCCCCCACGCCCCACCCCAGAATCCCACTCCAAAAAAATAATATATTTGTTTCCCTTTTTTCTTCTTATTTTTGAAATATCATCTAATAAATGACCACCCCCACATTATACCCCCTCTACAACCCCATCCCACCATCCCCACCCAATTTTGTTTTTGAAACATTGATTAAACTATTTATTTATTTTATTTTTGAAGGACCGTCCAACCATTCTACCCAAGCTATTGCTATCAAACTTGAAATAAAATCTTATTACCAGGTAGTTTGTTTTATGCCTTTACAAATGTTCAATAGATTGTGGAAATCATACCTGAACTCGGAATCGTCTATAAAGTACAACTTCTTTAAAACATTATATTATACTATTTTCATACTTTCAACATAAAATACATACTATTTTCTCACAAATATAAAAACTAAAACGAAAATTGGCGAATCTGAAACAACGTTTTAAATTTTGTCAATTTACCAAAACGTGAAAAGGCCCCTTTAAGGTAAACTAATCATCGAATATTTCTAGCTTTAATATTTTATCTTAAAATCTAAAAGATTATAGCTTACTTGCAACAATTTCATAAATTTGTCCCTAAAAGTGAAACTTCACAAGTGTGTCTGAGCACATACCAAGACCCATAATTAAACAGAATGAAGGTCGTCTTTGTACAAGGAAAATACAGAGTTAATGTTGCATAATTATTTTCTACGGTCGAGATTGAGAAAAAACCCGATAGGCTCCCGAATACTGACATTTGTGATTTTTATTTAATGCTTTTTTTCCGACGATTATTTTTTTAAATGGTTAAATTTGTGAATTTCGAGGGAATAATAAACTTTCGGCGTAAAAAAAGCACAATAAAACAGTGAACTTTATCGATAACTTTCAGTTTTTTTTATTGTTTGAAACGATGAAATATCGTTTTAGAATCAATGATATTTCCCTTTAACCACAAAAAAAGATATTAAGAAAATTAATTGAAACACTATTGTTTGTAGATTGACGTTAAGTTATACTTAAGCATGATAGTATTTTCCTTTCTCCTTTGTTAAACGTGAAGTGTTTATGTCCTACGTTCTTTCCATAGTATCCATTGACACATCTATGGCTCGGATACGGAAACACTCAACAAACATTTCGTCCATTGTTCAAAAAAGAGTCGCGTTCTTAGTTTCGCTGGTTGTTCATAACCGAAACTAAAAGTAAACGAGACTTATACGCGCCGTTTTTTCTCTACTTGCAAACTCCAATAGCAGAAATTTCGTCAGCAATACCCCACATCAGGGACCGATACAAACAAAATAAATTCCTGCCCACATGTGCGTGCTTCAGCAAAAAGATTGAAATACTGCTCGTATGTCTCGATGGCAGCGATGAAACAGGTGTTTGCAACAACCAATCAATATTTCTTATACGCGAACAATTGTAAGTGTCTAAAGAAAGCATCTGACATGGCTGGGTCCCAGAGGGGTGGGGGTTGGGGGGGGGGGGGGTAACTTCCCAAATTTTATGGTAGAGTTGTTCCACTGAGACTTCCGAAATGTGACCTTTTTTATACCGGAACTCTGATAAAGTAGACCCATTTTAGTCAAAGTTATAATACCATGAACAAATTCTTCACAATGGCGGCCTATGTAAAAGACCAAGCCACTCCGATTTTTCTAATCGGCATACCTCGCTGATTATCATTGATAAAGGTATAGGAAGCTCAGCTATAAATAGGACAGCATATTCTGGGAAAAAGATTTAATAATAGTTATATTCAATCCATTATATGTTTATAGATCAATGAAACACCTATGCATTTTCTGTATTGTATTTGACATTTGTCGTGTTTCAGTAAATAAATTGCGAATTAAAACGTGTATAATTAATTTTCAACGTGATCATGAGTATAAAGATAACAAATTATTTCGAACCTGCCATTTGTAAACGTTGTAGCGACTATGGTATATAAAAAGCATAATAGCCGTTTGACATCTGTGAAACTCGCTCTTATGCGTGCTTTCTCGTTTTGCATATTTACTAAACTTTTCAAACAGAAATTACAGAGCCACATCAGTGCGCATACTATGTTTGATAATAAATTCGTTTGTTGGATATTGTTTGCTGTTTCAAACACATATTAGGTCATATCGCGGAGATTTAGTCAACCTGTTCATAAGCGAACTCACGTATATTGCTCTTGCGACTATGTGCTCATACCTACTTTCGGGAATCATCATGAAAATTATTGCCGCACTTAACGAACACACATGCCTAAGCTTATTGAATTAGAGAACAAAAACAATAATCAAAAGAGAAAAATTATTTGTTCATGCACATGGGCATGTGAAATCACGTCCGTACACATAGCATCATTAACTTAGGAAAGGAAACCACGAAATATAAAGTTTGGAATGATATACATGTGAAATTAAAGAGATTGGTGTAATTAAAGAGCATGTCAAGTTTTAAATTTATATGCTGAAACATAATGTTATAACCCACAAACGTTTTACTGTAACAAAACGTTTTTTTAAGATAAGTGGTACAACAAATACACGTCGAAAGTCTTTTTAAATATATTTCTTGTTATATTTGATCGCGAATGTAACCCGCCTCCCAGTTTCGCTGAATGGATCAAGTTCCCCACGGGTTCTACTTCCCCGTATCCCCAAATTATTTTTTCGTACCCTACATTTTTTGTACCCAATTATTTTTGTACCAAATAGTTTTTCGTTCCCAATTTTTTTCTCGTACCCAAATCTTTTTTCGTACCCAATTGTTTTTGGCATTATTTTTGTACCCAAAATTTTCGTACCCATGTTTTTCCTACCCAAAATTTTCGTACCTACATACACAATTGTGGTGATATAGATAAACTTAAATAGATGCTTTTAAATCCTCTTCAAAAGCATCGTCACACCAGTACTGTCAGTACTTTGATGATATCTATAATGTCAGTCAAAAAACACACCCCATATTTTTGGCACACCCCTATATACCCGTATATTGCAAGTTACCCCTGAGTACATGCAGTAGTGAAAATAGTAAACAGATCAGTAGATATATAGGATCTGGCACGAGTTGTCATATCATACCATATTTATTTCAAACGAGTTCAGGAATTTTGTTAGTAAGCGAGCCTTTACTAACAAATTTCATGGACGAGTTTAATAAAATATGGTATTACATGACAACGAGTGTCAGATATTGTTTATCATATACTTTTAAATGAGCAAATGAAATAAATATTTACGCAAACATAATGATAAATCCCGAATGGTGTTCAGATTTCGCGACGTCATTTTATATTTCAGCAAAATAACAAAATGCGATTTGTCAAACGAATGAACACTAAGCAAATGAACACGCTTAAAAAATATATAACACATGTGTAAGTTAAAAATATTCGTTATGGTTATATTAAATGTGAAACATGGTATGGCATGTGATAAAAATACTTATTAACACGTTTGTATGTATTTTGTATTCCCCTCGTTCTTTTGTTTATTATTTAAGTCTCAGAATTGATATAATAGCTTAATTTGTATAGGTGATCGCATATGCTATCGGAAATATAATTTATTTTAATGTTGTATCTAGTTTACGTGGGGATTTGTATTTAATCGTTTTTATTTGCATTTTAATTTTAAGATCCATCGTTGTTGTATATCCTAGTATTTAAATGTCCAGCTGTTTGAACGTATTTCAGCAAAAATGTTTATGATTCTCATTTTGGGTGAATTTATTAATGTTTATAAGACATGCTTCGACAAAACCAATTTTAATTAACAAGAATTATTGCTATTTTTCAAGTCTATAATTATTTCTTTTCAAACTGAAATGTATTTTTGCTGCTATGACCACCGTTCCCAAACAACGACGTTCTACTTGTAATTTCCAGAGTCACAAATTTAAACACGAACGCTCGTTTTTACATGGGGTGGTTATATTATACATGGTTATTTGTATTGTAGCAATATGTTTTGTACGGTGTATATAGAGATAGAACATACATTCACTATCTCATTTCTGTTGTCTGTTTTGAACTATCTATTTGTTCTGTCGCGTGGCTAGTGACTTAGTAAAATAAATCATTAAAACGTTTTGTCAGCATATTTTGTGCATCGAACATATCATTTACTTTTATAATTCGAATCCAGTAAAGTGGTGTAGTATGTTATACATGTTTAACCTTTGTACATGAAATAGCCCGATGATTTGTAACAAACATAATACGTAGAACATGCATACACATCTGATTATTAACAGATGCATTGACTCATATATCGAACCATGTTTTTACATGCTAGCTTTGGAAAGAATCCGGAATCTGGAATGTGTTATTTATTAAAATCTTGTTCAGTTGGTTTGTCGACTTTCTTTCCTGTATAATTAATTCATAAACGATAATTTGTAGTTTCGACATAGAAACAACATTCAAGTATCTTTCGACAAGACTGATGCTGATGTCTTGTTCACTCACGCTGCTGATATAGTTACGTGTATTGTATTTTTCCTCACATGTGTCCTTACTTTCACTTTCAAATACGTTTGAAAATTATATTAGCTCTGAAGATTCTTGATGCTATATTTTTAGTGAACAGTATACTTTGGAAAACAATTAAATACGTTTTTATCTTTTCTTCTAAAGAAAGTTATATATGTTATACCTTTTGTGTTTATGTCTAGTATTCCATTTTAAACTATATAACAAATCTTCTATAACAAATTCCCAAAACTGTGGCTTAAAACTCCTAAAACATTTAAGTTGGGTTATCTAAAAAATAAAAGCATACCCATTCAAGAGAGGTCATTCTAGAAGTGATAACATATTGCAAAACATTCTATATCATTCGGAAATCTGAAACGCGTATCGTGGGAGCTTGATGTTTTGCGATCAAGTAATTGCCCGGATGTTAATGTTATTTCTGATTGGCTAGACGTTAATTTATGCTCTTTTTAATTTTGAGAAAAAAATAGCTATACCTACTGATCTGTCCGTTGTTTGTTTATTGAAAAGATGAAGGTAATATCAAAATTATTACCGGCTCCTTTGAGATATGGTAAAGGTGGTAATTCAAGTTATCATTACATCAATATTATTCACCAGACTGAACGTATTTTTCATTCGGAAGCTAAGGACAACGTTATTCCTTTTTAGCTTGTTTTGTTGGTTAATTCTCAGTATACTGTTACGATCGCTTCATTTTCATTAAAACCGAAAGGAACAATTCGTTGTTGTTTTTATATTTAACATGCCACGTTACTTACGTAAATATTACATAAACGCTGCATTTTGGACCACACGTTTTAAACAATTTCACCCGTTTTTGAAATATTCAAATAATATGAAAATTATTTGCAGAGTTATATCAAAACACTTTAAATCGACCTTCTAAATTTGTATTTTTTTTAATTTAACCTTGCGGTCAAGGATAAGCCATGAAAGTGCAAGCACTTATTTCCAATGGGGTCCTTTGGTTTTGCTGAAGAGGCAGCACGCAGAAGAGACAGTATTGGGATACAAGGAATCCGGGTGCGATACCCTAGCTCTTTGCGAATAGATACACTGGTTCTTTTACGTGCACAGTGTATAGCACCGATACACGCGAGAATTACCTGGGTTTCATACCAGTACATCTCTAGTTGGGTGGGAAACACTTGAAGCATTTCTGAAATTTTCAGTGCCCCGGCCGGGAATCGAACCGGGGACCTCTGAAATGGTAGACCAGAGTGTTACCACTCGACCACCGCACCAAATTGCAAGGTAAATGTTTGCCGTCACATAGTTTAACGATAATTAAGTCCTAAAAAATCCCCATTGTTCTGCAAGAAACAAGAACACTATTTATCAATTTTAACTGTTTATAATACCCCATAAATAAATACATTGAAAAAGTATGTTATGGCAACATCAAATACGTCGAGATTCACCTTGTTAAAAACATATAAATTGGAATGAAAAAAGTTTGCTAAAAATGTTAGAAACATATTCAGCGTTGCAATGCGAAACGATTTAATAATTTGGGAAGATGGCATTTTTAAACAAGTTGTTGAGCGACGATTATTTAATCAGTATCTCGTTCCATTCACGTTCAAAAGAGAATTGTTCACAGATTTTCGCCTTTTTTCAAATACCATGTTATGATAGCTAACAACTCTACAATGTTTTTTAAAAGTCTTAACTTGTTTTAATTGTAAAACACAAGTTGAACAAATAAAATCTGTCGTCGACGGAGTGTCCTCTGTGAGCGTAAGCGAATGCGCTATAATTGCGCTATCCAACCTTTCATGTTAAGCCGCGAAACATATCAGCTGAAGGAAACGTTATCTGTTGCGCCCCACGCTATAATGTAGGTCGTTGTCGGCATCCGTGAATTATTCACTTCAATAGTTGTCAAATTCTTACCGACTATTTTAATATATACTATTTCGATTAAAATCGATGTATAAAACAATAATGAAACAATTTACTCCATCTTTTCCATTAATAAACTAAGGGCAGATATGTATGGAACATTTTTCTACATATGGAAATAGACGCTTACATAAAGGCCCAGCCAAAAAGGAAAAAAAGCTGGCCATTTTCCGCCTTCAAAAATACGACGTGACTGAGAGACATGGGTCTAATTTCAATTCAATAGTCTATTGGCATACAGCCAACACTGAACAGCCTAAAAACGGTTTTGCATAAAGGACACAATTCAATCCCAAATAAGATAATTCAATCGTATTATCTAAGCTAACAGCGATCGCGAGTATCGGGTTAATTATTGGTGAGGTATACCATCATTGAGTATATTTTATTGTCATAAGCTATCTCGTCCAGGACAAGGTTATTCTAATTTTAAAGTATACCGCACCCTAGCCATTGTGTTATGATTTTCGTCTGAGCATAATCCATATGCTATGTACACCTTTTTGAATAATAGCGAAGACAGAAAAGTTTAAAATCAGAATATCATTTGTTCAAAAACAGTTTAAAAACTAATAAAAATTGTTGAAAATCTCGGACGTAAGTGTAACATGGCGGATCAAATACAAGCGCAGTTGGCGTCGGATTGTGTGCATGATTTTCTTTGTTCAGGGTGCGACGTCAGTGTTCTGCCAATTGAGGCTCAATATTTCTGTAAAGATTGTCCACGCTACTATTGTGAAAATTGCATCGATCTACACAGTCAACTTTTCAAGAAGCATGTAGTTTTAAGGAGGGCAGATCGATCCGACTGGCCTATTGCAGAAGTTACGTTAGGTTACATTACACAGTGCGAACAACATCCCGAAGAAAAGATAAAGATGTTTTGTAAGGACCACAGAAAACTGTGCTGCATCTATTGTTTACACTCTGACCATAGGTAAGTGCTCTATTTTATTCAATTATGTTATTGTACACTATTGCTTATCGACATAGTCATTTCATTACTTTTAATTGTTACTCATTCCGGCTAGATGGGTGATGAACATACCTACATGGACTTTTTTCAACAACCGACCAACTAAAAGTAACACACCCATCTTATTAAACATAACCATCCTACATTACTTCAATATCCCCTTTGTATTCTATATATAAGGAAAACATATTTATTGATGTAGTTATATGTATCTTACAATAATATTATCTACTCTGTTAATCATGTACAGAATTTGCAAACAAGTCGTTCGTATAGAAGAAGCGTCAAAAGTAAGTCACGCCAAAAAGGACTTTCAGGAACTCTCGGAAAAAATTCTCGCTGAATGTGAGAAGATTAACTCACAACACATTGATATGGAAAAGCAGCTTGCAACTCTTCAATCCAATTATGATGAAACACTTGTAGAAATTGCGTCTTTCCAAAAGAAAATGACAACTGTTGTTGAGAAACTGGGGCATCGTTCTACGTCGGAACTTGAAACAATGTATACCTGTATTAAGGGAACCTGCACAAATATAATCCAACTTCATACAGAACTTCATAAAAGATATAAACGAGTCCATAAAGGTATTCAAAGTATACAACAGGACAGTGAACAACTAGCGTTCATATTATGTAGGAAATATGATGATCTGACCAAAGAAACAGATGCTCTATATGAACGAAAGAACAACAGGGAAATTAACTTCAGGTTTCAATCTGAGGCCTCCATGTTGCAATTGCTTTCTGAATTAGGTAGTCTTGGAAAAATTCAGACATACAGGAACAACCCTAATCAAGTCATTAAAATATCAGAATCAGATAGGACAGAGCATGATATTAGCGACGAAGATACCTACACTGCAACGATAATTGGCATATGTGAATTGGCAGACAGCCAATTTATAATCGCTGACAGTTCAAACAAGAACGCTGAATTGTTAGATCATTCCTTAAAAATGTTGTCACGTCAAAATTTCCCGAGCACACCAAATCAAATGTGCAATGTAAGTGCATATAGCGTGGCTATCATATTTGACGATTGTTCTCTCCAATTTATTCGAATAATCAACCAACGCATCACAGTAGAAAGAATAATACAATTTAAAGTCTGCTGCTCTGGTATTGGGTACCACAACGACCATATATATGTTACCAATGCCCGAGATATCTACCACTGTCATATTGCAAGACATAGCAAGAAAAGAAAAATCGCCCTTAAAGATGGTATGTAATAAAATATTATTTTTGCTCACCTTTTCACAAAATCCAATTTTTGAAGATGTTTCGTATTTGTACTAAATGTTATGGTGCTATACCAAGCGTGTTCAAATGACAATTGGGTCAATAGTTTGCCCGTCCAGGTTTTTAATTCAAGGGGCCTTTTCACAGATTTTGGCATGTATTGAAGTTTTTCATTACATGCTTTATATTGATAAATTTAAACATTGGATCTCAAAATCTCCGGTAAAAAAACAAGAATAAAATATAAAAAAAATAAAACAATGTAACCCTCAACAGGGCTCGAACCACTGACCCCTGGAGTCCTGGAGTAAAAAGTCTCCCATTTAGACCACTCAGCCATCCGTGCTCATACAATATGATGTATTTTATGCTTTATATAAGCAATCCTCGTAGTTTCCCAAAATATATCGACAATAACAGAACTCACCGAATTTTTCAATCGTTTCGCGTTGCAACGCTTTATAATTTTCAGGTTTTTAAATCGTTAAAGATGCATATAATGGCTATTTAAGAGCATGGTAAATGTTCAGTGTTACTGTTTCCTCACAAATGTCATAACTTAAACGAAAATTTGCGATTCTGAAACAACTTTTTAAAATAATTTTGTCGATTTACCAAAACGTGAAAAGGGCCCTTTAAACATAAAAAGTGAGCATAAGGAGGCTAGTCAGTTCTCTTTACATGGCTGTATAACAAACTTGTGAACACTAAGCGCTGTATAACAAACTTGTGAACACTAAGCAGTCATATCATTTGCCCGACCATGATGAAACGTGCTTAGAATATATGATCTACTGATATATATGCTGATTTATATAATGGTTCCGAAATGCTCAAAATGTTATCACGACGTGTTTGCAGTAAATATTTTTCAATCTCTAACCACAAGCATCTGATGCGTCAGGGTTTTAAAATGTACCGTGTTACGTTGTAAAATGGCCCTTTACAAAGTTTGTTCAAATCATGACCCTGATGTCTAAACTGGCTAGGGTAAAGCGGTCACTTTACTTATATAGACTTTAACATTGGAAAAACTTAATAAAATCTTCCTTTAAACAAAAAGGTAAAAGGCGCTATATTTGTCATGTAGCAGCACATAGTGGTCCTCTGCTACATGTTTAAAATTGCGTAAAATTGGCCATTCGAGGGGGATTTGTGTGAAATGTTTTGTATTGAATTATACAGCAAAGTAACTTAAAAAACCTTTGCTGAAACCACCAAGCTTACAGCTTTGATATTTGGTCTGTAACATCAGATTGTGGTCCTTAACAAAGACATCATGCCCCTAGGTTATAATGCCACGGAAAAGGGCGATCTGAGGCTATTTTAGGCATTCTTGTTAATTTATAAAACTGCATACAAAAAAACCTATAATGCCAACGCCAGTGATATTATTATTAGCTCGGCTGTTTTCGGAAAAAAAACGAGGTATTGACATAGCCAGCTCGTCGTTTTGTCCGGCGGCGTCGTGCTAAAACCTTGACATTTTGTTTAGGTTTTGAACATAGTCTCTTAAATCAAAGTGCTTCCACGTACAACTTTGAAACTTCATATGTAGATGCACCTTGATAATTTCTACACGCCACACCCATTTTTGGGTAACTAGGTCAAAGGTCAAGGTCACTGTGACCTAAAAAATAAAAAATAAATTCTGACAAGCTTTCATTTATTCAAAACTGCACCCGCAGCCGAGCGTTGGCACCCGTTATGCGATGCTCTTGTTGTCACAATATGTTTCCTAGCATTCGATTGTGTTTGTAAGAGAACAGTTTGAAAAGACAAATATAGATATCAAAATCAATATACAAATTAGATTATAGAAAATGTTGACATGCATTTTATCTAAACATTTCCTTTATTAATAAATTCGTAGTTAGGTTATTAAGTCTTTAGTATATCTATGTACAGCTCGTAAATGTGCGGTAAGCCCGGATGGAACAACTATATACGTCACAAACAAAAAAGGAAACTCGTGCCAAACATTGAAGATGGCTGAGACTGTTCAATCCCCTTCCGGCGAAATCGAACTTGAAATCCCAGATGGAGTGCATGTTACAGCCAATGGTCAGGTGCTAGTCTGTTGTCGTGGATCTAACGAAATCGTGCAGCTTGACTCGGAAGGTAAACAGATACTGGCAAGATTTGGTGTCAGCCGTACTCCTAGATGTGTTTGCTTGAGCAAAGAAAAGGGAATGCTGCTCGTGGGATTCTCTGACAGCGATCAAATACATGTTTTTAAAACAACATAACAAGATTTTTTTAACGCGGATATTTGAAGGTCTATAACGACATTCATCTGACAATGGCTGAGTACATGTAGTTGTATTAAATAGATTAGAGCAATATAACTACGCTCGTTTTGTGTGGATTGTTTACTTTTCTCTTTCTTTTGTTCATTATATAAGTCTCAGGATTGAAATAATTGCATCATTTCCATTTGTGATCGTGTATGCTATCGGAGATATATTTTTAATGTTGTAAATCAAGCTTACATATTGATTAGAGCCTCGCTCTGTGAAAAGGGGGTTTAATGCATCTGCGTCAAGTGTCGTCCCAGATTAGCTTGTGCAGTCCGCACAGGCTAATCAGGGCCGACACTTTCCGCCTAAACTGGATTTTTGCAAAGAAGATAATTTCTGTAAACGATAAATACCATAAACATGATAAGTGTCGTCCCTGATTAGCCCGTGCGGACTGTACAGGCTAATCTGGGACGACACTTGACGCACATTCATTTAACCATCTTTTCACAGAACAAGGCCCATTTATATTAAATCGTTTTGTTTTATGTTAAATAAATGTCCACCGTTGTTTCATATATATCCTTGTTTTTTAATGTCTTGTTTGAAAGTATGTTACAAAACATTTCCTTTTATTTCTGATGTCAAAGGGATTTATAAATATATAATTATATTTAAGACAGTTTTCGAAAAAGCCTGTATAAACGGACACTTAAGAGGGCTATTTTGTTATTGTATATTTCTTTCCAAATGGAACGGTGTATATTATGCTATGAACAACAACGACGTTGTGTCCAATTCTTTCCAGAGTCACCAATTATGTAAAGAATGCTGGTTTTGTCGTGGGATGGTTAAATGATAAATTCCACATTATATTGTAGCAAAGAATTGTGTACGATGCAAAGACGGAGAGAAAGGATGTACACTTTTTGTATGTCTGCTGTCTCTGCTATCTTCGTGTTTTGTCGTATGGCTAGTGACTTATTAAAATTAATCATTTAACCGTTAAGTCAGCCAGTGTTGTGCATCAAAAATTGCATTTACGTTAGCTTTCGAATCGAGTTCAGTTGTATGGTATTTAATACATTTTTAACATTTGTAAATGAAATAACCCAATGTTTTGTAACGAACATAATAAGCAGAATATGTAAGAGAATTTGATTATTTACAGATCCTCTGACACATATATAAAACAATGTATGTAACTTGCCAATTTAGGTAAAGAATCTGGTATTTATTTCTTTTTTTGTAAAGTTGACGTGCAGTATTTTTGAGGTACACTTTCACTTGGGTTATTAATCTATAAACGATAATTCGTCTTTTAGACTTAAAAAAAACAACTTTCCAAGGTTGCTTAAAGCAATTTAATAACTATATATTTAAATAAACCAATAAGAACCAAACTATGTGTTTCGTAATTTTGATTTTTATTTGCTACTTTCGATTTTTACTTTTAGAAATTTAATTTCAAAGCATTGTATATAAGCTTTGAATAACGAACCAGGTCGGATGAAATAATTATAAAATTTATATTCACGAAAGTAACATTTATTTTTATGTTTTGTTGAAATTTACGGTCGGCACTACCGTAAAAAAAGGAAACAAGGGATGTGTTTGTCAGAAACACAATGCCCCCTATTGCGCCGCTTTGAAATAAAATATCAATATATCATTTGGCAGGTTTAGAAATTATTTCCCTTTAAAGCTTATAAATTCCCTTGGATTGTATTTTTTTACTTTTCACCTTGAAGGATGACCTTTACTTTGACCTTTCCCCACTAAAAATGTGCAGCTTGCATGCCAAATATCAAGTTGCTATCTTCAATATTCAAAAAAGTTATATCTTCAATATTCAAAAAGTTATGACAAAACTTTAACCAACCAAGGTTAAAGTTTTGGCACACACACAATGAATGACAGACAGACAGGCCAAACAATATGCCACCGATCTTTTGATCCGGGGGCATAAAAATGACGGAAGAATTGTAAACAGTGATTAATATAATACAATAATAAAGCTTTAAACAGTATTTATCTTTTATTTTTAAAGGTTCGTTTTTATTTCTTTACAAACTTACATAACACCATTTCTCTGATACTATATATATAGTCTTAAATTGCGTTCATAAGGCAATGTTTAAGAATTCCATGTTTGACGCATCAAATATTGACATATATTAATAACGTTTGTCATGTATTAAACTGGTCCTTGTGTGTTATTTCTTTGCACTTGCCGCAAAATGTCTATCTGTTCCTTTACGAGCCGTGCCTTTTCATCAAGGGCGTTTATCTGAATGAGAATATATTTAATCAGTATATTTTTGATAATATGAACAATATGTGGGAAGCATAAAACCGAACTATTGAATAATTACATAAGTGTTTTTACAACGTTGAACTAAGGTATAATACATTGGCACACCTGACCAGACACTGCATTGTGTATATTTTATGACGACAAAACAACGTTTTATCTTGATTGCGTTCGTATATATAGGAAACATACCTTGTCGTCTACATCGTTATGTTTCTTCTTCCCTTTCTTCACCAGTTGTTTCATCTTTTCCAACAGGTTATCGTGCTTTTCTTCTAAGTTCTTTATCATAACTTGAACTTTTGAAAAATCCTTAAGTAAAATAATGTCAATATTCATTATAATATACAATACTGCTTTCCTGATTACTACCTCCAAATTTCAACGTGTTATTTTAATTCATGAGATAATCATTAACTTTACTAGGTCCGCTGTGATCTTTCCCTTTAATACATCCTTATTACTTCGTTTTCGGAACATTAAACTGTCAATTAATCAATCTTTAAACAGGTACCTTCAAATAATAGCATTCGAAATAACTTATGTGTAACATCTCAACTCTGAGCTACACCATTTTCAATGCTAATAAACCAGATTATCAGGAAACTCAATGTTTGCGTATTCAAGGGACCTTTTCACAATTTTTGGCATGTATTGAAGTTTTTCATTAAATGCTTTATATTGATAAATGTAAACATTGGATCTAAAACGATCCAGTAAAAATCAAGAATACAATTAAAAACAGATAAACAAAAATAAATCTCAACAGGGCTCATACCACTTACCTCTGGGGCCCTGGGGTAAAAGTTTACCACTTAGACCACTCGGCCATCCATGCTCATGTTATGAAGAATGTATTTTATACTTTGTAAAAGCAATGCTCGTAGTTTCACAAAATATAACGACAACAACAGAACTCGATTTTTAAATAGATCTACTAAAAAGATGCATATAATGGCTATTTTAAAGAACGGTAAATGTTCAGTATTACCCTTTCTAAAAAATATCATAACTAAAACGAAAATGTGCGAATATGAAACAACTTTTTAATTTTGTCAATTTACCACACCGTGAAAAGGCCCCTGTAACGGTCAAACCAGTTACCTGAACTTTTAATGTAGATGTCAAGGCCTGGTGCGATATCCTTGCGTATGCAGTCAGAGAGAGCCTGGTCCCTGTCTACGATAGTTACACTTTTGCATTTCAACTGGGAAGCAAACAGAGACAAAAAATCTTCAAAGTGATCACTTTCTGGCGCCTTTAGATACACTGAAAGTCAACAACAAAAAAACAAGCAGCTCAGCTAAAATGGATTCATAAATGATTGGATTGTTAAAGGATAGTTTGCAGAAGACCAAAGCGAGTAATATAATCTTGGCATTGAATTCTCATTCAAATTCCTGATGTAAGCCTATATATAGTAGGGCTGTTAAGCAATTGTTGATATTATATATTTGAAACTTGATCCTGTCTTTCTAGTAAATGATATTTTAAATAAATACATTTCTTATACACGTTAACATCATCATAAGCAACGCGAATAAATAACTAGTTTTAATATAAATGACATCGATGTTGCTTATGTTATCTTCAGTACTTTTGGGGGACAGCTTAAACGTCTTCATAAAAGATAGTGCTCCATTACATGTCAGCTGTACACGGTCCATGGTAGATTCGAGATTGCCATTATACCAGTTGTACTGAAATTAGAGGTACCATTCCAACAAAATCAATCATGTTATATCATAAAACTTAAAGCAAATATTTTCATATACTGTACAGTTTATTATATTCTTGTTTTCCTTAGGATGAAAAAAGTCATCTCATCTGCCATCACGGCCCGGCAAACAAAGTTTTTCATGTATCCATACTAGTAAAAAGAAAACTATGCTACTCTATAATGGACGTGAAAACATTTATAAAACAAGAAACCGTCAGAGACGGGTGATGCTTCCCAAAGGTTTTTTTGTCACAATATTGCTCTATATATTCAGATAAAAGGAAACGTCTAGTAGTTGAGGGGACAAGAATTGCACTATATGTACAGTTAATGGAAAGTTTCAAAGGGCTTTAACTCTGTGAAAAATCATCCGACCAGAACCCGCTGATAATATGCACATCTCCTCTTGGTATTGAAACTTTCCATAAAGTTTCATTGAATTCCGGTCATTAGTTGCTGAGAAATAGCCCGGACAAAAATTGTGCACGGACGGAAGGACACACGGACGGACGGACGAAGCGGCGACTATATGCTCCACCCCAAATTTTTGGGAGAGCATAAAAAGTAAACTGTCAACCAAAGGGCCAACACCTGAAGTTTAAGGTGGACCAAACTCCACCAGGTGGTTTCAAAGTTATTTGACACAAAATGTTAACGCGGCACGACAGAACAGACTATTTCATTTTGACTTAAGCAGGTAAAGCCCATGTGTTAACATACATATGCAATTACAGCATGTGTTTGAAGTAAACAAAAAACATGCATAACGTCGAAGAAAGATCCGTTTACTTAAACCAGAAATAGACATTTTTTATACCACATTGATATAGCACCCTTTTCATACCGTATGTGCGTTCAAAGGCTTTTTACTTTTTTTCCCCTGATCACTGGGTCATAAGTCGTCCGTTAACATCTTTTTGTGAGAATGTTACATGTATGAGGTTAATTCGCAGTGACCAAATAATGTCAAAGGTAGTTTAATAATTGCAACATTTTCTTAGCCAAATTTACGTTAGAACACAGAAATTCTTCACATTGTATTAGTATTACGGTGTTTTATGAAGAACAATTAATAGCGAAATGGAAATTTCTTGAGCCAAATTGTCTAATTTGTAGCCATGTTCTAATTTGGCAAATGGCAGAGAAGGGCCCTGTTTTTGTAAGTAGTCCTGTGCTGCTATGCCCTTAACTTCACATTAAGCAAGACAAAACACTTTTCAAATGTTGAAACAAATTCAAGGTCATGGGAACATTCAAATTCCCTTTCTTATATGAGCCTCTTTCTGGGAAAACTTGGCCTAAAGCAAGTGCGTAAAGTGTCATCCCAGATTAGCATGTGCAGTCTGCAGAAGAGTATCGGGGACGAAACTTTCCGCTTGAATTGAATGTTTGCAAAAAAGAGACTTCCTTCAAACAAAAGTACCATAAAAGCGGAAAGCGTTGTCCCGAAAAACCGTTGAGGACTGCAAAGGCGAATATTGGATGACATTTGACGCAAATGCATTAAGCCCAGTTTCCCCAGAACGAGGTTCACATACACCGGAATTTGTACAATCGCAAACTAACGTCACAAATCTTGTACCACCTTTAAGTGGTCCGGATATTGCGTTAGACACACACTGCTTGCATTGGCACTGATATTTCTCAGGCGCTGATACAGTTCCTCGGTAAGAAATGGCATAAACGGACTGAGAGACCGAAGTGACATATCCACCACGAAATACAGAACATATCGAACATCTGGGGCGAAGGGTGTGTCGATCACCTCCTTTGAATATTTCGCCGTGGTGTAATGGATATGATGTCACCCTAGCCAAAGGGAGGTCATGGGTTCGATACCCATTGTGTGATCGTTCGTTAGATATCTCTAAAATATGTTTCAACTTGGCACAGATATCAGTAAAACATCACCGTTGAAAGTCGCATGAAGATTGAGCTAAAAAAGTGACTTCTGGAACAGCCATAATTACATTACAGCCATATAAGTAAAATTAGCTAGCCCCATAGATGCCATGTTCTTTAAAAGGACTATAGCCATTTAAAAACTGCCAAACCAACTGGCGGACACATTTGTTATCTGACTTGAACTCGCAAGAGATATCAGAAAGACAACAGTTCTGACAAAATTTCTGAAACTAGGAACGTGAAAGTGTTAACAATCTTATTCTAATTTTAACAAGTGACCTAGTTTTTGACCTTGTGTGACCCAGTTTCAAACACAGCTGTGATTTCATTGTGACAACTCAAAAAAGCTTAACATAAGCATGTTGTGCTCACGAGAGCTAAAAATAAAATATTTAGTCTTATGTCACAGCATCAGGTAATAATAATACTGACGTCTGATATCAAGTACTGATCAAGCAAGCATACTCTTTTTCAGCTTACAAAGTTCTGATTCTTGCACTTATATTTTATCTTTTTGTACCTGATTCTGTTTAAGAATGTTTTCTGTTGTCACATCAGAGTGTTAAGCAAATGTGTTAATGAACTTTCTATCTGACTTAATTCTATTTTCAGCCTGAACTTTCGTTTTCGAATTGCATCGCTGTATTTTACACACTTATCTCATCGTGTACTCCTGGATTGGATATCAGTAGTTGATCGTATTGTTGAGCTGTTAACATAAGTTGCACCATTTTCATACGAAGTGTTGAAGTCTTCTTCTCGATATGCGGCCACAGCTCTGGTGCATAAAATGCTCCTAAAATCGGCATCAATTCAGCAAATTCTTTAACAGGATTTCTTATACTAATTGTATGTTTTGAACTCCTTGTACATAGTTTAATTATTAAGGAAACTCTGTCTTAAAACAAAGGCAAACTTTTTCTTCCAAACTTTATGACTACAAGGCACTGGTTTTCTGTGTACAAAAAAATTGCATGCGAAGTCAGCGGGAAGTTCAAACGAGCGATTTACGCAGACATCATTACCGTTTGCTCCTGTCTTTATTTACCAGGAAATTCTTAATGAGTTGTGTCTGATCTTCCTTAGCTGTGAAAAGTTAACATAACTATTAACCTTCACCTCCTCAATATCACATTCCTAAATACTGTCTAGATTCTTTTTTCCAGCGATGTATGGACCCGTGTCTTCCGTTAAACTTGTCAATGTATGTGCATGTACTTTGAGTTGATCATCTTTCATCAAAAATATATTTAGTGCTGCAGAATATATGTCAGATCCTTCATTATGATGAATGCAGTAATAATTACCACCATATAATGTTTGGACAAATATAGAACTGAACACGTGAGGTTCATCCGTGTCGATATAACATGTCAAATTATAGGCATTTTCTTCATCAGTGCTGATTTCGATTCTAGTGGGACTTTTTTCCATTTGTATTTGATTTAACTAAACACATTTGTCTTTTCCCTTTTCAGTGGCATTCTGCAAAGAAATGAAGAAAAAAAAATAATTAAATTAAATGTCGGAGAAAAGGCAAAACACTGCCAGTGTACCAGGCTGAAAAAAAGCAAGACAAAACATACCGCACTTTTGTGGTATAATGGTTAATTTATGTAATGATGCAGACAAAGTTGGATGCTCATTTATGACAGCACATACAATACCATTACATTACTTTATTAAAGAATATTTTTAATGTATAATGTATAATCATTTCAATTCTTTTATTTAATTAATCAAAGTTTTTTAGAATTCAAAATTTCATACATTTAAACTTGAAAAAGGTAGAAGGCGTATTTTCATCAATTTTAGGGTCCGATCCCTCACATAAAAAATACTAAACCCCCAATTATTGTTTGTTGTTGTTGAAGTCCAAATTGAACAAAATATTAAAAGCAGCACTAAATAAACTGTTCAGGGGCCCTTGGGCACATAACAATTACAATGGGTCATTGAAACATATTCACGGGGTATTATTTTCCTTGTGAAAATGAGCGAAAAATAAACATTAGTGACTTGAGCAAATTGCATATTAGTTTTGTAAGTAGAAATCAGCTGTTGCTAGGCACAACTTATGTACTGTATGTAACTAGCCATATCATGTGTGGTTGAATAATTATGTGGTACTTCCCATGAAACGACAACAATATTCTGTATATTATTTCCAATAGTTTTATGCTATTATGAATAAGAATTAAAATGTGTAATCACTAATAAAAAAGATGCCCAGCAAGGACAAGTTTGAAGATGAGGCAGTGCTTAGTATTAAGGCAGGAAAATTTCCGGGAGTGGACAACGTCCCTTCCGATCTGATTAAGCACTGAAGACAGGCAACGACTGCAACAATAACGGCATTACGCCTAACGATCTTGGAGGAAAAGAAGTGGCCCAAGGACTGGACTCAGTCACTGGTTATACCCCTAACGAAAATGGGCAACCTCAAGTTGTGCGAAAATTACCGCACCATCAGCCTTATCAGTCATCCCAGTAAGGGCTTGCTGCGCATCATCCTTAATCGATTGAAAAGTAAGGCCGAGAAACTGCTGGCCGAAGAGCAGGCTGGATTCAGAGTTGGGCGGAGCACAGTGGAACAGATCTTTAACTGCAGAATCATCATTGAGAAACACATGAAAGAAAACTTTCGACGCGTGTGGCATGATAGCCTATGGCATGTTATTTGAGGATTCAACATTGACGAAGGACATGTGCAAGTCATTCAAGAACTCTACGGAAACGCTAGCAGCGCAGTACTTCTCAACGGACAAAAGGGGGACTTCTGCAGGACATCAGGGGTCCGTCATTGTTGTCTGCTCTCTCCCGTCCTGTTTAACCTTTTCATTTAGATACTGATAATGCAGGATACTCTTCATGACTACCAAACCTCTATCTCTATCGGTGGAAGACACAACTCCAACTTGAGATTCGCTGATGACATTGACTTCATGGGTTGCACCAGCAGTGAACTTCAAGATCTCACCAAAAGACTCTTTGAAACAGCAGGAGCATACGGGATGGAGTTCAGCACGGAGAAGGCGAATATCATGGTGAACAGCAGGACCAACACCAGTGCAGACATCACCATGAACGGCAAGAAGCTAAAAGAAGTAACCAGCCCTAAGTACTTGGGCGCAATCCTGTCCAAGGATTGTACCAGTACCGCTGAGGTCCGAATAAGAATTGCCATGGCGACCGCAGCGATCACCAGACTGAGCAGGTTGTTGTCAAGCAGATCCATCAGCTTCGCCACCAAGTAAGGCTCTGCAAGTCCCCTGTAGTCTGCATCCTACTCTACGACTGCGAGACACGGGCCCTTCATGCCGACACAGAAAGCAGGCATTTTAACATAGAGGTCTCCGAAAATTGTTACGCATCTCCTGCACGGAGCACAGGACCAACGAGTACGTCCGGAATATGACTGCAACATGTTTTGGTCTACAAGATCCCCTACTGGCGACCACCAAACGACGAAAGCTTGCTTGGTTCTGGCACGTCACCAGGCACGACTCTCCGTGCACGACTATTCTCCAGGGCATGCTAGAGAGAGGTCGACATCGAGGCCGTCAGAAGAAAAGCTGGATGGACAATGTTAAAGAGTGGACATCTCTTCCCATGGATGAATTACTCTCGGCAGCACACACCAGACCTGACTGGAGGCGGATTTCTGTTTCGTCGTCCCTATTTCCCCCTCCCAACGGCAAAACCAGTCGAGGGATTAATGATGATGATGATAATGATTTATTTTTTATTAAATTGTAAAATATAAAGGGTAATGAAACTGTTTCAGTAAGCACTCGTACGTGCAAGCCAGATTGGATTATCGCAATTTATATCCTGTATTTACACACATGCTCACCATTTGTTTACATACCATATCATGACACAGTTAACAGAGGTCGGGGTATGCGTATACGATAGCTTACCGGGTTTAAGCGAGGTTAGTTGGAACTAAACTTCAAAGATTGCGTCGTTTCTTGGGTTTTCTAGAAGGAACAAGGGATATTTTCACCCGGTAAGCCCCTTTGTATTTATAATTATTTTAAATGAATACGCCCTTTCGGCTCTCCGGTGTTTGTGCTTCCCTCGGGTTTTTTTTCAAGATCGTAGACGTCGGGATAAAACAGTTATTGAAGGAAAACCGTCCACAAATCTGTTGTCTCCTTACGTGACGTTCGAGAAATGAGATGTACAAATATCATTTTCTCTTAAAATGCACAGTATTTGTGCATGTTTACAGTAAAATAACTAAAATCAAGGTTATTTCATTTTCCCGACGCCGTTTTATCTCTTATAACTAATTTATTGCCAAAAACTATTGGTTTAACCCCTCATTTTGAAACTTACTTTCTATTAAGCACATGTTGGGACACGACTTCCAAATGACAAACAGCTATTTCATATGTGAAAGAGATTGACACGAATTACCTACCCATCTACAATAAATGTTATATGTGTACTTCAATATTATAGTTTTATAGCATTTTATGTGGTGCAATATAAGTGTTTTCTTAATAATTTTATTGTAGAATTGTAAAAATGCTGTACAAAAACCTGCCGACCAACTGAATCAAGTCACCTATTTTAAAAAAAGATGGGTTGTGTGGTGGCTTTTGTACGAAATAATATAATGTTTATCAGTCCTTTCAGTAATATTTAAATTAATTAAATGTATTTTATGACGTGTTAACCTTATTCTGATATGCAATTTTCTTTAACCATTATTTTACTGTCTTTTCAGATGACGAAGGTTAAAGGGCGATAACAAGTACATCTTTCGTTGCAGAATATGTAATTAGGAATTTAAAATTAGCGGAGGACTGAGATACCATGCCCTATTCATGGACCGCATGAGTTTAAATATAGAATATGCAAGAAAAAGTCCTTCAACAGAGCCGGACTAAACAGCAAATAAAACAAACGAACCAAACAAAAAATGTACAGCTGAAGTATTTAGTTGTTTTTTTGTTTTTGTTTTATTGTATTGTTTTTACATAGACAAGTCTGACATATAATTGCTATGAATGCTTCTTAATTACACGTTTTGGTCCGTTTGTGTCATGATGCTAGTCTCTCACCTTTTGTATGAAAATAAACCATTATCTGCGTTACGTCATTTCTTCTTACGATGTCTCTGCATACATTTTCAATTGCATTCAGCACTTACATACATAATAAAAAAAGATTTGGGCGGAATAAATTCGTTATGCAACTGACATATTAAAATTACTTAAGATTAGAAGGCAATGTTAGGAACAAACGAAATAGTCTTCCTAAGTGAACAAATACTTTATTTCCTCAATAAAACAGTCTTAAACAATAATTATGTTTTCACATAGGTATAAAAGTGAAAAAATACATGTATATATTGATCACATCTACTGAAATCATATCGTGTATTGCATTTTCACAAATCTTTCTATCCACTACAAACTCACTTTTTGCGATTATAATATAGTGACCAACTCAGAACTGGTTTAAAAGAAGGTCGTCGAAAATGTGTCACATCAAAGTCACATACATTTATCTGTATCGTTATGGTAAAACGCGGCGAATCTCAGTGTATTAAATAAACAATTAATATTTAAGTTTGCATAAAAAACATTCACCGATTTGCATCTTCTAAGCAGGTGTCAGGTATTCCAAATTGCTTCATGTATTCCGAATCGAAATAATGTTAGTATTTGGTTACAGCAGCTTTTTACTAGTATCGAACCGGCCTTACCCTTTTCTGTTTTTCATTACACTTATATTGCATGTATATGTGGTTGTTTTGTTTGTTTAAATGACGGGGTACTTCGACGTAATCCTTTTTGTTTGATTGGTGAGTTTTCATGTACCTTTCGCTTTCTAGTGCGGTACGCAGTTCGTTACGCCGTCTTTTTTAATCTTGGCATCCTCAATATATATAACTTACGTCTTGATATCTGGAAATAGTAAGCATAGTATTCCGTTTAGTAAGCATAGTATTCCGTTTGAGGCATATTCAAACATAAGTATGTTCATATGTGTTAAAATAAACAGGTAAGAATTACACTGTGTTAATAATACCGTTGAATGTCTTATATTACACACACTAAATGTTAGCGTTAAGTAAGCGAGAAAACATATAACAAACACTACTAATATAACAATTAATAAAAAAAGATAATTCTTGATTTCCCGAAGTGAAAATGTTTTCCAAAACATTCGCACCAATGCGGAATTCATTCACGTCGAGATAATAAAATAGTCGTGACTTATGTTATATTTAATTGTAAACATGCACACATACGGTTTATTATGAGAGAAAATGATATTCGAAAATCAAACATCTCGAAGGTCAAGAAATTGAACAACAAATTTGTCGACAGTTTTGCTTCAATTACTTTTTTATTCCGACGTCTATTTATTTTATTGAAACAAAAAACCGAAGGAAGCACAAACACCGTAGAGCCGAAAGGGCTTATTCATTGAAAAGAAATATAAATATAAACTGGCTTACCGGGTGAAAATATCCGCTACTCCTCCACGAAAAACACGAAAACGACGCCATCTTGGAAGTTAAGTTCCAACTGACCTCACTTAAACCCGGTCAGCTCCAGTATACGCATGTCCCTCTGGTTAACAGAACCTAACTTACCAGTCTCAATAATAAAAGATACATGTATGTAACGTAAGCCGAGGTAAATTGTCGCATGACATTTATGTTTATATGCACATCGTGTCAATCTTTAGTTCAGATATAAAACTCATAATTATGCGTTTTAAGCATGAACTTAAGTTTGATTATCAACAACCAAATCAAGTGTAGAACACCAGCTATAAACAGTCAATAATTAAATGAAATCACCGCCTTGGAACGGTCAATGCAAGACACTCTGGGTTTAAATCAGTTTGAGGTGTAGCTGAACCTAACACTTAGCTCGTAATTAATCACAAAACCAAAACCAACACGCGTCTAAAACGATCTAAGTCAGAAAATGAAAACGTTAATGCCATTACTTTACACGCGATTCGAATGCTACACACATTATTTTAGTGCACTAGTGTCAAAAATTTATGAATCTATTAAACCGACTGAAGGATATGTTTTTAAGTAATCGGTATACTTAGAATTATGGTCTAACTTTAAAAGACCTTAAACTATTAAGTTAGAGATGTCAAAACAACACGGCGTAAGAAAGGTCGTTAGGATGTTTCATCCTCATAACAAAACATAGCTACACTGCTAAGAGCCTCTAAAGACTGTAAAATGATATCATTGAAGTATTGTACGCTGATAATTTCTACTGCATTCACAAAGAGCATATCAAAATTTTTAGTTTGTTATATCAGACGACGAAACTCAATAAACTACCGGGAGAGTATTGAGGGGAGATAAGTCCTCCCACCCGCGATAGAGGCATTTTATCTCTCAGTTAGGTCGAGATATCAAATCGATTGGTAATCAGGGGCGTACCTAGGCATACGGCAGTACGCACGTGCGTATAATTCAGTTTCAAACTTGAAAAAATGTAAACTTGAAAAATGCAATAAAAAGTGAGGGCTTAGGGGGGTTAGGGGTATAATTATGTAAACAAGCAAACAAGAGGACCACTTTTAGAAAATAACAGTGGGTACAAAACACAACACAGTCTTAACTCCAAACATACGAAGTTAAGTATTTTTCACTGATGAGGGGTAGTAATCACTGTGTAGACTCTACTCTACGACTGTGTTGTCGCCCTTAAATTTTTTGTGAACCAATATTCGGACACGGGTACCAGATTATGTTTACATGGCACAAATTTTCAAAAATGTCGGCGTACGCTCCGCTTTATCCAGATGTTTTTAGAGATAGCGTCAGCGAAACATGAGATGATACTTAGAAGCTAGCTCTTTTGACAGGTAAGTGGGAAAATGTCCACAGCTTTACATTTCCCTTAAGATATGTCGATTAAGACTCGATTTATAGATCTACCCGTTCTTGAATTTGAAATGTATTTCTGAAATCTAGCATTTCTATGAATTTTCACATTTCTGGACGTTCAAATCATGATAAAATGATAGGCAATGCCCAAATTATTTTTTCATTCAAATTATTGTAGGTATCTTTATTTGAAATTGTTCTTCACTATTTAGTTTATATATATATAAATAGTTATATTTAAAATTAATGACGTTCTGAAGTACTTGCCCCTGTAGCGTAATCGGTTAGCTGGTCGTCATTTTGTCCCATTATTGACCTGAAGGGCAGTGGTTCGATCCCCACAAGAACCTTTCACTTTACTTTTTTTTCTTCTAATATAACCTTGTCCTAGTTTATTTTTTATTTTTAATTTCAGTAGAAAAAAATAATTATCTTAACTTTATACCAAAACTAGCTCAAACACTTAAACTTTTAATTAAGGTGTATTTTAAGTTAATCCTGCATCGCGGTGCATGATTGTGACTAATTTTAAGTGTGCAATGGGTAGATTTGACCCCGCTGAAACACTTGAAGAGAGCATAGCTTTTGCGAGTGAGCAGCTATCCACCAGCATCAGAAAATGCTTCATGCTGCTCTTCGTTATGCGTGTCTCCACCGCAACTGCAGAAAGATCGTTTTCCACAATGCGAAGGGTCAAGACATACTTGCGGAATACAATGGGGACGGAACGCTTGTCTGGACTTGGACTCCTTAAAGCGGGTATATACGATTTTGTCAAATATTTATGAATTTATATACACTGTGTAAAAAACTTATTATATATATATATTTCAATATAAATTAAAATAAAAGTTAAGAAGAACATGTGTCGAAAAATGCGAAATAAGCCAGATATTTAATTCTGAAATTGAAAACGGCTGTACATCCGAATTCGCCAGCATGTATACCATACATGTACGATGTGCATCTAAACTTACTCGTAGTTTAACGGTTTATAATACAAAGACGAATGCTTCGGTTATTGTAGGAAAATATGTACGTCACTATCGGCTCGGGGCGCTAATTTGTCTTTGCTGCATTTTATAAAAATCGGCTTTAATGTATAATTTTTCTTGCCTATTTTGTGTTATTGTAATATATTTTATCAATATATTACAATTAAACACATATAAAAATCGTATATACCCGCTTTATGTATATAGGGAAAGAGAAATTAACGCTGAGCATGTGGTCGACATTTTTGCACAAAGAATAGATCGAAGATAAAAGCATTACTTTTCAGGGTGTAGTATTGGACATACAAGTGGACCTGCGCTTTATGTGAAATTAGAGGATGTTTTCTTTTTAATAAATTACACATAGTCCAAACTGGTTTTATTGATAGAGTTAAATAAAGGTTTAGCATGCTCGCTCAATACTTAGCGAGCATGCTGTTGTTTCATTCAAACGGTGTTTCTTTTACAGTTTAATTAAAAAAGAATTTAATTTTCTGTTTACCAAGTACCCCACATACAATCAGTTTCAGCAGAAAATAATGACGGGCTTAGTTTTTTTCTTTTATCGGTCTTTTTCAAACAAGAAATTGACGAATTCAATTGCCAAAACGTGGCTGAAAGATAACACCAAAACGCACCATCTGCAATGATTTTTACAAAATTGTCTAGGGGGAGGCCCCCCAAACCCCCCTAGCAGGAGGGGGAAAACCCCTCCCGCGCCTACCCCCCCCCCCTCGCAGCTTCGCTGCTCGGTCGTGCGTATAGTTGAAATAGCCTCAGGAACGCCCCTGGTAATGTACAAAGGTGCAATGTTCACCGTTTACTTTTGAGTATTAAACCAATGTTAGACACAACTTATTTTTGTTAGCATTGATGGAATCATACTAATTCACATTGCAGATAGGATTTCTCTTTTCTTATTGAACTTTAAACATTGTTTTTATTGTAGAGAATATCATTTAAATATTAAACAAAAATGGCGGAACGAATAGAAACGCCAATACAGTTATCGTCGGATAGTCTTTATGATTGTCTTTGTTCCGGATGCGAAAACAGCGGTCTGAAAATTGATGCTCAACATTTCTGCAAAGTTTGTAAACGCTACTTTTGTGAAAATTGTGTAGGTCTACATAATCAATTTTTTAAGAACCACGTAGTTTTAGGGACGGGAGAGAAATCAGACTGGCCCGTTGCAGAAGCAAAGTTGGATAACATATCACAGTGCGAACATCCCGAAGAAAAGGTAAAGATGTTTTGCAAGGGCCACAGAAAATTGTGCTGCATCTATTGTTTACACTCGGATCATAGGTTAGCCTGCTACTTTATTCGACTATGTTATTTTACGCTGTTACTTTTCAACGAAGACATTTAATTACTTTTAATTGTTACTGACGCGTTATACCTCATGTACGTTTTTAACATACCATCACACTCCGGCCAACTTTTAGTAACACACCTATCGTATTAAACATAGTTGTCCTACTTTACTTAAATATCACTAATTAATTCTTTATATTAACAACACATATTCATTAATATAACTATATTTATTATTTTAACCATGTACAGAATTTGCGAACAAGTAGTTCGTATAGATGAAGCGGCGAAAGGAATTTATACCGAAGGAGGCTTTCGGGAACTCTCTGAAAACATTCTCTCTAGATGTGAGAAGATTGACACCGAACACATTGATATGGAAAAGGAGCTTGAAACTCTTCAATCCAGTTATGATGAAACACTTGCAGAAATTGCGTCTTTCCAAAAGAAAATGACAAATGCTGTTGAGAAACAGGGGCATTGTTCTACGTCGGAACTTGAAACAATGTTTACCTGTCTTAAGGGAACCTGCACAAATGAAATCCAACTTCATACAGAGCTTGATAAAAGATATAAACGACTCCATAAAGATCTTCAAAGTATGCAACAGGACAGTGAACAACTAGCGTTCATACTATGTGGGAAATATGATGAACTAACCAAAGAAACAGATGATCTGTATGAACGAAAGGACAACAGAGAAATTAACTTCAGGTTTCAACCCGAGGCCTCCATGTTGCAATTACTTTCTGAATTAGGTAGTCTTGGAAAAATTCAGACATACAGGAACAACCCTAATCAAGTCATTAAAGTATCAGATTTGACCAAGCATGATATTAGCGATCACCCAGACACCGATGAGTCCCCTACGGCAACGATAATTGGCATATGTGAATTGACAGACAGCCAATTTATAATAGCTGACAGTTCAAACAAGAACGCTAAATTGTTAGGTCATTCCTTAAAAGTTTTGTCACGCCAAAATTTCCCGAGCGCACCAAATCAAATGTGCAATGTAAGTGCATAAAGCGTGGCTGTCATATTTGACGATTGTGTTCTGCAATTTCTAAGAGTAAACAACCAACGCATCACAGCAGAAAGAATAATATAATTTAAAAGCTGCTGCTACGGTATTGGGTACCACAACGACGATATATTTGTTACAAATGCCCGAAAATCTACCACTATGATATTGCAGTACGAAAAATAAAAAGTAAAATCTCCATTGAAGATGGTAGGTAATAAAACATGGTTTGCGCTCACCTTTTTACAAAGTGCTTATTGTGAGCCATTTAGAGCGCGTTTTGTCCGTCATGCTCGTGCTTTAGCTTTTCATTTAAATAACATCGCCCCCTAAACCGCTTTGGGGATTATAACGGAACTTCATGCTACTGTGCCATCCATTTTTGATCCAATCATGTCCCTGGGGATAACATTTGCCGTGCCCTGTGTGTAACTTTAGATAGATAGATAGATAAATAGATATATAGATAGATAGATAGATAGATAGATAGATAGATAGATAGATAGATAGATAGATAGATAGATAGATAGATAAATAGATAGATAGATAGATAGATAGATAGATAGATAGATAGATAGATAGATAGATAGATAGATAGATAGATAGATAGATAGATAGATAGATAGATAGATAGATAGATAGATAGATAGAGAGAGTGAGTGAGTGCGTGAGTAAGTGAGTGAGAGAGAGAGAAGAGAGAGAGAGAGAGAGAGAGGATGAGAGGAGAGACAGAGAGGCGAGAGAGAGAGAGAGTTGAAGAGTGAGAGGCGAGAGTGAGTGCGAGAGCCGAGAGTGAGAGAGAGAGAGAGAGAGGGTGCGAGCAAGGGTGAGTGAGAGTGAGTGAGAGCTAAGCCGCAAAACATGACTTGGTATCGGAATGTTACATCGTATAGCGGTCCCCTTCCGAGTTCCTTTTAAGTCGTGTCCCTGGCGTCATGGGGATACGTAATTATACCTCCACAAACGAAGATTAGGGAGGGGGGGTATATAGGAGTGAGCTTGTCTGTCTGTCGGTCGGTCGGTCTGTCTGTCGGTCCGTTTTAAGTGTCCGCTCTCTAATTCAAGTTGTTTTCATCCGATATTCACCAAACTAAGTCAGATGTTGTATCTAGATGATGTCTAGGTCAAGTTCGAACATGGGTCATGTCGGGTAAAAAACTATGTCACGGGGTCACTTAGTGCGTTTTAAACATTAAGCATGATGTCCGCTCTCTTATTTAAGTTGTTTTCATCCAAGCTTTACCAAACAAAGTCTGAAGTTGTATCTAGATGATGTCTAGGCCAAGTTAAAACATGGGACATGGCATGTCAAAAACTAGGTCACGGTGTCACTTAAAGCGTTTTAAACATTGAGCATGTTGTCCGCTCTCTAATTCAAGTTGTTTTCATCCGATATTCACCAAACTAAGTCAGATGTTGTATCTAGATGATGTCTAGGTCAAGTTCGAACATGGGTCATGTCGGGTAAAAAACTATGTCACGGGGTCACTTAGTGCGTTTTAAACATTAAGCATGATGTCCGCTCTCTTATTTAAGTTGTTTTCATCCAAGCTTTACCAAACAAAGTCTGAAGTTGTATCTAGATGATGTCTAGGCCAAGTTAAAACATGGGACATGGCATGTCAAAAACTAGGTCACGGTGTCACTTAAAGCGTTTTAAACATTGAGCATGTTGTCCGCTCTCTAATGCAAGTAGTTTTCATCCGATCTTCACCAAACATGGTCAGAAGTTGTATCTAGATGATGTCTAGGTCAAGTTTGAATATTGGTCATGCCGAGTCAAAAACTAGGTCATTAGGTCACTTAGTGCGTTTTAAGCATTGTGCATGTGGTCCGCTCTCTAATTCAAGTAGTTTTCATCCAATATCCTCACCAAACTTGGTCAGACGTTTTATCTAGATAATCTCTACGAAACGTTTGAACATGGGCCATGCTGGGCCAAAAACTAAGTCATGGGGGCACTTAGTGCGTGTTTAATAAACAGCATGGTGTTCGCTCTCTAATTCAAGTAGTTTTTATCCGATCTTTACCAAACTTGGTCAGAAGTTTTATCCAGATGATCTTAAGAACTAGTTTGAACATGGGCCATGCCAGATCAAAAACCAGGCCACAGGGTCACTAAGTACGTTTTACACATTCAGCATGGTGTCCGCTCTCTAATTCAATTAGTTTTCATCTGATCTTCACCACACGTGGTCTGAAATTGTATCTAGATGATGTGTAGGTCAAGTTCGAACATGGGCCATGCCTTGTCAAAAACTAGGTTACGGGGTAACTTAGTGCGTTTTAAACATTGAGCATGGTGTCCGCTGTTTTTGTGAATACAACATGCAAAATATTATGTGTCAATGCTGCATGTGGGAGTATTCGTCACGTCACGTCTGTGACAAAGCTCTAGTTTTCTTACGCGTATATAGAGAATGAATAAATAAATTTCCCACTTAAACCGCAATGCAAGATGTTTGGTAATTGAAATACAATTTTATGGTACTATACCAAGTTTGTTCAAATGACCTCTGGGGGCAATAGTTTGCCCGTCCAGGTTTTTAATTAAACATAAAAGATGAGCATAAGCAGGGTGCAGGATCACGTGACATTTTGTGGTTCCACCTTTTAACTTTAAAGGATTTATACACGACGGTATGTGGTGCTTCATTTCAAATAACTTTGTTAAACAAGTTTTCTTAAGAATTATGACTATTGCATACAAGACAGGTGTTTATGCTGCTTATGGCAATGTGAAATACATCAGAATTACTTTATTTATTAAGCATTTGTTCTTGTTCAAAAATGCCATTTTTTACTGCATTCATTGTAAACGATAATTTCTCACGCAACGTGAAATTTTGTCTCCGATTTCAGACGTATTCAAGGATGTATTGTTATACCTTAAGATATCGGCACAAACTGCAAGAAAAACTGTCTTATGCACTATAGATGTTTGATAATGTATTTCAATAATTTGAGATATTGCAAAAATAAAGTTCTTAACGGTGTGATTACATTATGTCCAGCCCGTGTGTAAACCCCTGTAAACCCCGTTCATTCTGCACCCTGATAAGGAGGCTAGTCAGTTATTTTTACATAGCTACATTACAAACTAGTGAACACTCAAAAAGTCATAGTATTTGCCCGACCATGATGAAACTTGCTCAGAATATGATATATGTGCTGATTTCTATAATGGTTCCGAAAATTCACAAAAGATGCTCAGAATATTATAAACACGCGTATGCAGTAAATAATTTTTCAATCTCTGAAACCACAAGTGCCAGGGTTTTAAAATTTACCGTGTTACGTCGTAAAGTGGCTCTTTACAAAGTTTGTTTAAATCATGACCCTGATTTTTTTCAAACCACATTTATATAGCATTGTCAAAATATGTTTCCAAGCATTCGATTGTGTTTGTACGAGAACAATATGAAAAGACAAATATGGATTTCAAAATGAATCAATAAATTAGATTAGCATATGCATTTTATCTTAACACATTTCTTTGTTCATTAATTCGTAGTGAGGTTATGAAGTCTTTAGTCTTAGTATCTCTATATACAGCACGTTCTATATACAGCTCGTAAATATGCGGTAAGCCCGGATGGAACAACTGTATACGTCACAACCAAAAATCATAGAAACTCGTGCCTTACATTGAAGAAGGCTGAAACTCTTCAACCCCCTTCCGGCGAAATCAAACTTAAAAAACCTGATGGAGTACATGTAACAGCCAGTGGACAGGTGCTAGTCTGTTGTCGTGGATCTAAAGAAATCGTGCAGCTTGACTCTGCAGGTAAAAAGATACTGGCAAGATTTAGTGTCAGCCGTGAACCTAGATGTGTTTGCTTGAGCAAAGAAAATGGAATGCTGCTCGTGGGATTCTCTGACAGCGATGAAATACATGTCTTTAAAACAACCTAACAAGATTTTTTTAACGCGGGTATTTGACTGTTTAAAACGACATGCATCTGATAATTGCTGAGTACATGTAGTAGTACTAGACAGATTACTAGATACATATAACTAATCTCGTTTTGTGTGGATTGTTCACTTCTCTCTTTCTTTTGTTCATTATATAAGTCTCAGAATTGATATAATCGCTTAAATTCTATTTGTGATAGTGTATGATAGTTTTGGAGATATATTTATTGAAGAATTGTAAACAATATTAATATAATACATTAATAAAGTTTTGAACAATATTTATCTTTTATTATCAAAGGTTCTTTTTATTTCTATTCAAACATGCACAACACCATTTCTCTCATAATATAGCATTAAATTGCGAACATAAAGCAATGTTTAAAGGGATCTTTTCACGCTTTGGTAAATTGACAAAATTGAAAAAAGTTGTTTCAGATTCGCAAATTTTCGTTTTAGTTATGATATTTGTAAGGAAACAGTAATACTGAACATTTACCATGCTCTAATATAGCCATTATATGCATCTTTTAACGATTTTAAAACCTAAAAATTATAAAGCGTTGCAACGCGAAACGATTGAATAATTTGGAGAGTTCTGTTTTTGTCGTTAAATTTTGTGCAACTACGAAGATTGCTTATATAACGTATAAAATACGTCAAGGGTGTGTATTCGGCGAAATAGCTCAGTAGGCTAGAGCGTTTTTACTTCAGGACTCTGGCAGGACTCCAGGGGTCACTAGTTCGAAACCTGCTCCGGGCAATAATCTTTTCCTTTTTTAAATTGTATTCTTGATTTTTTACTGCAGCTTTTACGATCCAATGTTTACATTTATCAATATAAAGCATTTAATGAATAAGTTAAAAAATGCCAAAATCTGTGAAAAGGCCCCTTTAAGAATGCTATGTTTGACGCGTGAAATATTGTTATATATAAATAATGTTTGTCATATATTAAACTTGTCCTCTTGTGTCGTTTCTTTGCAATTGCCGCAAAATGTATATCTGTTCCTTTACGAGCCGTGTATTTTCATCAAGGACGTTAATCTGAATGAGAACATATTTGATCCGTATGTTTTAATAGTATGCAAAATATGTGGAAAGCATAAAACCAAACTTTTGAATAAATACATAAAGTTTAAGAGATGGACACAAGAGACACAAAATTGTGTATTGTTTATGATAACAAAACAACATAATTTATGATCTTGATTTCTTTCTTATATAAAATTAAAAAAAATACCTTGTCATCAACATCGTTGTGTTTCTTTTTCCCTTTTTTCACCAGTTGTTAAATCTTTTCCATCAGGTAAGCGTGCTTCTCTTCTTTATCATAACTTGAACTTTTGAAAAATCTTTAAGTAAAATGATGTCAATATTCATTATATTTTACAATGCTGCTTTCCTTATTACTACCAACCAATTTTATCGTGTGATCTTTATTCATGAAATACCTTATTCATGCAATCATTATTAACTTTACTAGATCCGCAGTGATCTTTCTATTATTAATATATACTTTTTACGTTGTTTTTGGAGCATAAAACTGTCAATTAATCAATCTTTAAACAGGTCCCTTCAAATAATAGCATTAAACAAAACTCATGTTTAAAATCTTAACTCTGAGCTACAACATTTTCATTTCTAATAAACCGGATAATCAGGAAATTCTATTCATGTATTTGCGTATTAACGGTCTAACGGGTTACGTGAATTTTAATAAAGACATCAAGGCCTGGTGCGATATCTTTGCGTATTCAGCCAGAGAGAGCCTGGTTCCTATTTACGAATAGTATACTTTGACATTTCAACTGGGAAGCAAACACAGACAAGAAATCTTCAAAGTAATCACTTTCCGGCGCCTTTATATACACTGAAAGTCAAAAGAATAAAAACAAGCAGCTTTAGCTAAAACGGATTTGTCAATGTTTGAGTTTTATTTAATGATAATTTGCATAAGACCAAATCGAGTAATATAATCATGGCATTCAAATTCCTGACATAAGCGTGTAGTAGGGCTGGTAAGAAATGGTGGATACTGTATATTCTTGAAACTTTTTTTTAAAATATAAATAACATTGATGTTGCTTATTTTACCTTAAGTACTTTTGGGCGACAGCTCAAACGTCTTCATTAAAGATAGCGCTCCATTACATGTAAGCTGTACACGCTCCATAGTAGATTCGAGATTGCCATTATACCAGTTGTACTGAAATAAGAGGTACCATTCCAACATAATCAATAATGTTGTATAATTACTGGTTTGTAAGTATGATCACTCCAGTAAAGCATTTATAAGTCTAACACTTCTCACTTATATTTTCATATTCTGTATGTTGCCCAATTGGTGCAAAAAGGTACCATGTGCCATTAAATTTTAATTACTCGTGATACCTTTTTGCACCAATGGGATGATTATTATATTCTTGTTTCCCTTGGATGAAAAAAATGTCATCTCATCTGCCGTCACGGCCATTAAAGTTTTTGCATGTATCCATACTAGTATAAATAGAACTATACTACTCTATAATGGCCATGATACTATTCATAAAAAAGTTCACAGTCACCGAAAGGGCCACCATATGGAGCTTGAGATGGACCAAACTACAACAGGTGGTTTCAAAGTTATTTGACACAAAATGTTAACGCGGCACGACAGAACAGACTATTTCATCTTGACTTAAGCATGTAAAGCGCGTAGTCATTGACATACATATACAGTAACAGCATGCGTTTGAAGTAAAAACTAAAACATACATAACTTCCAAGAAAGATCAATCTATATAAACAAGAAATAAAGATCTTTTCACGAGAATGTTACATGAATGAGGTAAATACACAGTGACCAAATAATTTCAAACGTTGTTTCATAATAGAAACAATTATTTTATTATTCTGTACTGAATTGTTTTAAGTGCTATCATATACTTATATCAAACTTCATAAAGAAAATATATATTTTCTACATTCAAAAATACATTCATCTGAAGTCAAGACACGTATAAATGTATAAATCTAACTTTATGGTTGTATGGTATTTTCAGTCCAGTTAAATAAGCTTTCATACATGTATAAAGAATTCGGACGCGGAAAGATGGACGTTGATCGGTGACTACTTCCTCACTCTAACACTTTTTTCTCAGATGAACAAAAAAGCGAACACAAACTCTGAGCGAGTCTTCTTCACATTTTATCAGTATTACGGTGTTTTACGAAGAACAATTTAAAGCCAAATGGAAATTTCTTGAGCCAAATTTTCTTATTTGTAGCCATCGCTAATTTGGCTTATGACAAAGCAGGCCCTGATGTAAGAAGTCGTTTGCTGACATGACCTTAACGTTACATTAAGCAAGAATAGACACTTTTAAAGTTTTGAAACAAGTCAAGGTCACGGGAACATTCAGATTATCTGTCTTATATGAGTTTTATTCTTGGAAAACTAGGCATAATGCATGTGCGGCAAGTGTCATCCAAGATAAGCCTGTGCATATATGTCCTTTTCTCCCTTATTTCTAAAGGATTTACACATCTTTATGAGACATGTTTCGACACAACCTGTAATAATGAACAATAATTATTGCTATTTTTATTCTTCTATATTTCTTCCAATCGAAATTGCATTTTTGTTGCTATGACAACCGTTCCATAACAACGATTTTCCTGGTATTTCCAGTCATAAATTATGTCACGCTCCGTGTGTTTTTTTCATGGAATGGTACAATAATAAATTGTGTAGTATATGTTAGCAATTTGTACGGTGCAGAGAGAAAGAACGGAAAAACACTTTTTATCTTTTGTCTGTTTTAAACTTTCCGTCGTCCTGTCGGGTGGCAGGTGACTTATTCAAATTAATTAATTGTGTCAGCAAATTGTGTGCATCAAAAGGGATTTGTATTTATTCGAATCGTGTTCAGTTTTTTAGTATTTAAAAAAGTTTTCACCTTTGTCAGTGAAATAAAAGCATATTACAAAATATAAAAACGAACTACTTTTATGCAATGATTGGGTTTTGTTCGGATACAATAACACATTTTTTTTAATGGCATTGTTAAGTGTCGGCATTCTACTGTTGCATCTTGAGAAAACTTGTGTCATGAGATATTCTTTGTAAACAAACGTTTAAAGCAAACACAGAGTTTGTTCTAGATACATTATTTTTGGGAAATGAAGCCAGCACGTACAGTGAAAATTGTGTACACAAAAAGTTAATATGTTCTACTCACCAACTATCGATAAGTTACTATCAGACAAACAATTAGTCAGTTTAAAAGTTAAGCCTAAATGATGAAATTTGGATGGGATATAACTTTGACCAATCTTATTTGTAAAGTGCTACTATTTGCATATACTGATACATGAATTATGCGTACCCTTGAAATAACGTGTCATTTACATAGTAACATTCCGTTAGTCACTGTGTTGTAACAAACACATATTTCTGAAGCCACCAGACCTAGAGTTTGAATTATGATGTGTAACAGAATATTGCTCTCCTTTACCAAATATACACGAAGTAAACCTCCAGCTTCAACAAAAGGAGCCAAACTTACAATGAGTTTTTTAATGGCAAGGGGCCAAATGCCAATTGATGTAGTAAAGGCACACTTGTTCGCAACAGCAAATAAAAACTAACAACATTTGGATCACTGCCCTGTATAAGTACTAGCACGGCATTTGGGGTTATGACCGGATTTAGGGAGCTCAAAACCTCACATTTGACCAAGAGTTATTAATTGAAAATTAAGCGTAAATTAATATCGATCTTATAACATCATGATTATAATTAAATAACAATAACGAGAATACAGTTCAATTTAATTAACATTACCACGGCTGCATTAATCTACTAAGGTCAATGTTACACTTAAGAGTGAATAATAATACAGAATGTAACAATATGCAAATACAAAAATCTATATCACAGGTTAACATTATCGATTTATAATGATCAAAGCTCTGCGGTTCGATTTATCGCCATCCCGGCCATCTTTTTTATTCATATTAGAACTGGAGCGATCCTAAGTTGATACTCTTACAATTGCTTTGATTTCTATTTGTTCTTGTCTGCAGCAAACCATTATTAAATGTTTCCCCTGGAGCCTGTAAGGTCTTGACCCCATATGTATGATTTGAACAAACTTTGTAGAGGTCAAATATCTGATGTCAATACGAAATAAGATTTGGGTACTTGTTTTAGATTCTGAAAAATACATTATTTGCTTGTACAAGTTTTTTTTAACACTTTCCGCACACTAAGTGAATGGCCAATTTGTACAAAGGGACAGAATTTCAACATACTTAGAAGAGGACTTACATACCATGCTTTATACCAAATATGACACATGTCGTTTAAAAGAAGGTTCGTTTAATACTGTCATATGATCTTTGGTGCGTGGTCAATATTGAGGACATGGGCGTGGATTTAACTTGGTAGATGACTACTATAGTAATATTGAACCCCAGGCGTTGCGTTGTTAAAAGAAAACGCTTTTACGCTTTAATGGAAAAATCGTCAAACACAACCGAAACAACAAGGACCATTTTCGTACAGTTCAAGACATATATCCATCGCGCATTTGTTTTTATGTCCCCCACCACTATAGTGGGTGGCATTTTGATTTTGCCCTGTCTGTTGGTTTGTTTGTGTGTTTGTTTCTTTGCGTCAAACTTTAATATTTTGCCATAACTTTTGCAATATTGAAGATATCAACTTCATACTTGGCATGTATGTGTATCTCATGAAATGGTGAAAGGTCAAGGTTATTGTTCAACGTCAAAGGTAGAAAAACAAATCTAAGGGAAGTAATAAGCTTTAAAGGGAGATAATCATCTGAACCTGTCAAATGTTAAAAACAATAAAATAAATAAAAGCGGCGCAGTAGGGGACATAGTGTTTCTGACAAATACATTTCTTTTTGTAAACTTATAATTCAGTTTGTCATATCAAATGCGCTGTGAATAAATTTTTAAAAGACTTGCTGAGGAACGAATTAACTTGAGCTGGAGCTTCTGTAATCAGTGAATATAAAAACAGCTACAAACATTAGTATGGTGTGTAATTATGTAATGTAAGCAATATTTTGGTGTGTACAATGTAATTATGCAATGTTAGCAATATTTATGCGTGTAATTATGTAATGCTAGCAATATTTTCATACATATAACTTTTTTTACGGGACTTGAAGTACATTTCAAATTTAATTTATATAAACAGTAAAATTTAAATAGTCAGGAAATAGTTTCAATAATCTCTGGTAAGTGATTTAAAGCAAGACTAAACGATTTGTATACTTGTTTAATTGTAATATATTGATAAAAATAAGTTACAATAAAAGAAAATAGGCAGGAAAAATATTACATTGAAGACGAATTTCATAAAACGTAGCAAAGACAAATTATCGCTCCGAGCCGATTATGACGAAGATATTTCGTACATATTTTCTTACAATAACCGAAGCATTCGTCTTTTTATTAGGATCGGATTTAGTGTTCGTGTGTCTTATGAATAGATGTCGTTGCAGGAATTTGAAATTATCCGTAAATCTAAATTTAGATTCACATCGTACATGCATGATATACATGCTGGTGAATTCGACTGAACAGACATTTTCGATTTCAGAATAAAATATATGGCTTATTTCGCATTATTAGACACACTTTTGTTTTAATTTATATTGAAATATATGTATACTTAGTTTTTTACACATTGTATATAAATTCGTAAATATTTTGACAAAATCGTATATTCTCGCTTTAACATTGGTTTACTAGATGCGACTATCTTATTAAGTGGTAATATTTACGTTTGCAAAAATGCTTACAATGTGTTTACATTTTATAACAAACTAACGAGATTTTGTTGAAATGGTCTTTTGAATCTATTTAATTAATTGTTTATTTTCAATAGCATAAGAAAACGTTAATTAACAGAGGCCAAGTTAAACAATCGCATGACATAAATTAAATGATAAATGAATTGATTTACACTTTTTAATTTTAATTATAAATTTTAATTTACAACTCATTTGTATACTTTTAAGCATGAACTTATTTATCAGCTGAAAATCAATTGAAGCTTGATTACATAATTAAACAATACATAAATCTTAATTAAGACTTAAGAAACTCTAGTAGATAGAGAATACTAGGTTAGCGTTGAATACAGAGAAGTTTATTTTGCGAGGCTACGAACGCCGGGAGCGCGAGCCTTGGCGAGCGCTCTCGGTGTTCGAGCCGAGCAACATAAACTTCTCTGTATTCAGCGCTAATTCTAGTAATCTATGTATCCCATTTGATTTTTTTTCAACGTGACATTTAACTTACCTAAGCCTAACAATTAGTTTAATTCATTCTTAAAAATCGCTTAAAATCTAACGAATGTAACCATGCGTAGTGATATAAATGTATTTGTTCTGGTACGCAAAATAGTCTTAAAAAATTCACACACAAACTGTAAAACTAGTAAAAATATCACCATATGCCTCGATTGAATTGTACGCAGCATGCGAATTGTAACAAATTACGACCGCGAAAAGAAGATTTTACTTTACTATCATTCATTTTATTTTCGAAAGATAATGATCAAAATCCAATATGGCGGCGATTGCTCCTGACAAAATGATGTCGATGTCAACATAGATTCTACATGTACACTAACGACGAGTAAACAGACAATTGCAGCGACTGACACTTAATTTGACTTAATATGCAGGGCAATACGTTTTCCGACTTCGGACGACGAATTTAAGGACGCGCAGAACGTGTTTTTATACAATGTTATGGGTATGCCGTGTGTGATCCAATGCATCAATGGCCCCCATGTTAAAATCATTTCCCCGAGAACAGGGAACGACAAGAGAACAAACAAAAACCAAAACACGTTCGAACTAGTATCATACCTTTAATTATCCATTAAAATCCATCTTATAATCCATTTAACTCAATAATTGGCGATTTTGCATCTAGGGTCTTAAATAATTTTTTTAGCATAGTTAAATAAAGACCCTTTTGCCATCCTATCACTATTTTCAAATGAATTCGTTAAAATATTTTATTCGTCACACGCTACGTCATGTACTCTGTGAACATTACTGCTGTTAAAATGAACCGGATCAGTTTATCAAATAATAGCCGTTGGTAAACTCGGATGCATTTGCAGATTTCTGCATACAAACATAATTATGTTTAAACTTGCACAATGTTATTTGTCCATGATAAATGCCCTTATTGTGTACAAGAAAATAATTTAATATATAAATACACAAAGAATGCAACACATTCCATTACACAACAGATAAATCAGTAGATAATACCCGTGTACACAATTGGGCATTCCGAATTCCAGTGTGGTGCTATTTTTACCATCTTATACTTTACACAGCTCTATGCTTAACGTGAATTAAATTGGATAGCAAATATTGCATATTATTTATGAATTGTGCGATATTTGTATGGCTTGTTGTACATTCTTTTTTATATGCATGGATTATAAACAATGCACATTACACGAACTAAGGAAAATGTGATTAATTGACAATTCAAATACCGTTGTCGATATACAGTACATGTACATGTGACATAAGTCGCGTTTATAATAAATCGTCAATTTTTTTGGGGGAAATGACGCCATAAGTGTCATTTTATGACGCCATCAATCAGCTGATTCATTATACGGATGGCACAAAATTATGTCATATGACTAGATTTTAAGGTTGAAGGTCGTATAATTTTGAAGCTAAAGTTTTCTCGACTTTAGTAATTATGAAAAATCATTCAGTGGTAAAGTAAAAAGTAGTCCGTGCACGTGCCCTGTGCACGTGACCGGGCACGTGACAGGTATATCCCACAGTGTTGTATACTGGCTAGTATATTCCATAAGGTGTTATACCGTCAATGTCGCGTTGAAAATGGGATAAAATAAAAATTCGTGATGGCATCAACTGCTTCTATAACAGAACATCAACAATAAGCAACCAATGATTAAACTTGGAACGGTCAATGTAAAGATCTGTGGGTTTAAACGAGTTGTACGTGTAGCCGAAACAAACACTTAGCCCAGAGTTGATTACAAACCAAACGCGTGTCTTAAACTATCTCAATAAAATCGTGAAAACGTGAATGCCAGAATGTGACTTGTGAATCGAATAATGCACACATCATTTAATTGTTATCGTGTTGTAGGTATCATACTCTATTTAAACGATTGAGGGATAGGTTTTAAGTAATATGAAGATTGAGAAATATGGTTTAACTATAAAACATATTAAACGACAGAGTTAGATATTCATCTTTACAAAATTGGCAAAACAAAACCGCGTAAGAAAGGAGATTAATATGTTTAATCCACAATATCCCGCTGCTAAAAGCCTATGAAGACTGTCATATGATGCCATACGATTTGTACTTAGATACGTTCTACTAGATCCACATAGCACACATCAAACTGATGTAGTTTTAATAAAGCAAACCATGAAACTTAATAAACTATTGATGAGAGATAAGTCCTTCTTCACACGACAGAGGCATTTTATCTCTCAAGTAGGTCGAGATATCAAATCGATTGGTAATGTTCAGCTGTAAAATAATCACCGTTTTCATTTGAGAATTAAACCTATTTTAGACACAATTTAATTTTGTGAGCATTGGTGGAATCATACTGATCAACATTATAGATAGCATTTGGATTTTCATTTTAACATTAGAACACTGTCTATACTGTAGGGAAAATAGGACTTAACTCGAAAACCAAAATGGCAGAACGAATGGAAACACCATTACAATTAGCGTCGGATAGTGTGTATGATTGTCTTTGTTTCGGATGCGAAGAGAGTGGTCTGCAAATCGAGGCTCAACATTTCTGCAAACGATGTCAACGCTACTTTTGTGAAAACTGCGTCGGTCTGCATAATCAACTTTTCAAGACCCATGTCGTTTTAGGGAAGGGAGAGAAATCAGACTGGTCCCTTGCAGAAGCAAAGCTGGATTATATAACAAAGTGCGAACAACATCCGAAAGAAACGATAAAGCTGTTTTGTAAGGGTCACAGAAAGCTGTGCTGCATTTATTGTTTGCTCTCTGATCATAAGTAAGTGTGCTACTTCATTAAGATACATTATTGTAAACTATCGCTTATCGACGGAGACATGCCATTATTGTCCCCTACCGGTTTCACCGGAGGGGACCTATGGTTTCGCTCTGTGCGTCTGTGAGTCTATCTGTCTGTCTGTCACACTTTTCTGGATCCTGCGATAACTTTAAAAGTTCTTCATATTTTTTTTATGAAACTTGAAACATGGATAGATGGCAATATGGACATTATGCAAGTCATTTCATTTTGTTCCTACGTCAAAAATTGTGGTTGCTATGGCAACAAATAGACTAGAAATACTGCTGAATATGGTGGTTTTCTGGATCCTGCGATAACTTTAAAAGTTCTTAATATTTGTTCAGGAAACTTGCAACATGAATAGATGGCAATATGGACATTATGCACGTCATTTCATTTTGTTCCTACGTCAAAAATTGTGGTTGCTAAAAAAAATCTGAAAATCTTGGAATTTCTGAAAATGATGGAGCCGGTAGGGGACCATTTTGCTTGACAACAGCCTTGTTTTTACTTTTTTACTTGTTACTTATGCTACATTTCAGTTACAGGGGCGGGGTACATACCTACATGTACTTGTTTAACAATTCTTCACCAACCGACCAACTACTAGCAGCAGACCTTTCTTTTGCATTATATTTTATAAGTAAACAACAATTGTTTATTAATTTAGCTTTATTTATTTTTTAATAATGTTATCATACAGAATTTGCGAAAACGTAGTTCGTATCGGGGAAGAGGCGGAAGAATTTGACGTTGAAGAGGATTTTGAGAACCTCCCTCAAAATATTCTCGCTAGATGTGAAACAATAAACTCAGAACACATCGAAATGGAGAAGCAGCTTGAGACTCTGCAATCCAGTTTTGACGAAACACTTCTAGAAGTCGCGTCTTTCCAAAAGAAAATGACAGATGCAATTGAGAAGCTGGGTCAGTTGTCTACTTCGGAACTTAAAACAATGTTTACCAGTATTCATGAAACCTGCATCAATGAAATTCAACGTCATTCAGAGATTAATCAAAGATATAAACATCTCCAAAAAGGTCACGAAAGCATAAAACAGGATAATAAGCAACTAGCGTTTATACTGTGTAAGAAATATGATGAACTTTACGAAGAAACAGACTCGCTATATAAACGAAAAGACAACAGGGAAATTAGCTTCAGATTCCATGCTGAAGCATCGATGTTGCAGTTACTGTCCAAATTGGCTAGCCTTGAAAAAGTTCAAACATATAAGAACGAGTCAAGTAAAGTCATTAAAGTATCAGAAAAGACCGAGTTTACTATTTCAGAAGTTTCGGAAACGGGAATGATAATTGGAATATGTGAATTGGCAAACCGTAAGTTTATAATAGCTGAACGTTCTAACGCGAAGACTTACTTGTTAGATGACTCGTTAAAAGTGGTGTCACATCTTTATTTGAAAAGCCACCCGCAAGAAAGTGTAACGTTAGTTTATATAGTGTTGCCGTTCTACTTGATGATGGTGATCTCCTCTTTATTCGTATTAATTATCACCAAATGACAACGGAGAGAATATTACAATTGGGGAAAGGTTGTTCCGGTATTGGATACCACAACAACGATATATTTGTAGGAAAATCTACAAACATCGTCCACTACAGTACTGCAGAAAAAATCAAACAAGAAATATCTCTTCCACGTGGATTTGTTAAAACCATTTAAATACATTTGTAAAAGCAATATCCTAATATTTATAACAATACATAATACATGTGATGTCTGTCCTGTTGGGGAGATTGCCATCTGCAATTCGCCCCATAGTTAACACAATATACGTATATATAGAATGTAGTCCGTTACTGCATTTAACCACTTTGCACCCAGATTCTGCATTCGCAAACAAAATAGCTCCAATCAGCGCGTTCCATTCATGGCAACGTCTTTTAACTGTGGCATTAGCACCCGAGTAACACGCAGTCCTCGTGGAAGGTGTATGCAGCGACGAAATATCGGTTCAATACTTAACTATCTACACTTAACCGATACAGCGCATTTATGTTCTTTCGTTTTAAGAATTCAACTGCGTTCGCGATACGGGCGACACAATTTAATTACCACGCGCCCGTGCTTGTCATGCCAGTTTTGAACTTTTTCCTTAAACGAAATACATGTTGTGGTTGTCACTTTCACAGCAGCTAATTAATTTGCGCTAATGTTTTCTAAGTAATCAAACCAATCTCGTTTATGTCCGTCCTTACAGTAGAACATTATCAACATTTAGTGTTTGTTCCCATAAAGTCGCTATATGACCTGTGTCGGTGTGACTTAAAATCCAGTAAATAAATTAATTGAATATATATATATATATATATATATATATATATATATATATATATATATATATATATATATATATATATATATATATATATATATATAAACTATATATATGAATAGTAATTGAATGTACGTGATGTTTAGAAACCTTATTACAATGTTTGCCTTCACGAAATCTCCGATGCACATATCACTAAGTCAGAGTAAAAACCTAGGTCACCAGTTCAAATGATAATAATCAAAATTCTATTCACAGAGTTTCGCAATTATGGCTTGGCACGTACGACAATGACTTGTTTTAAAAAGCAGCATTTACTTTTAACATAAATAGCTAAATCATATAAATATATATGTTGACAGCCTGTCATCTTTCCTTAATTCCATCTGTATTATTCAACAAAAGTGATTGGTTGGCATCACGGAAAATAGTGTTTTTACGATCACAAAATTTGAGCAAAATATATATATATTTTCTAGTGATGTGTATTTTTCAGAAAAGTTGATTGTTATAATATGATTATCATTCAATATGATGTTTTTGATGTTTTCACTAACAAATATCATAGCCACACGCTAACCACCTGTGTGTTTTCAGTACTTTAATTTTTCTTCTTGGTTTTTGTTTTGAGATACGCTAAGGATTGTCTCATATCGAAAGTATTGATCTTCTGTTTACATCTGTAATAATGATATCGCTAAAAGAATGTGGTATATCAATATTACATCAAAAGCATTTATAGAAAAATTCTTATTATTCGAATAACTAATTGCAATGGTGTACACTAAACCATCCCACGATTCCAAACAATAAACAATCATAAACATTTATGTATGTCTTTTCTTTCTGATTTCCCTTCCTTCCTTCTTTCCTTCCTTCTTTCCTTCCTTCTTTCCTTCCCTTCCTTCCTTCCTTCCTTCCTTCCTTCCTTCCTTCCTTCCTTCCTCCTTCCTTCCTTCCTTCCTTCCTTCCTTCCTTCCTTCCTTCCTTCCTTCCTTCCTTCCTTCCTTCCTTCCTTCCTTCCTTCCTTCCTTCCTTCCTTCCTTCCTTCCTTCCTTCTTTCCTTCCTTCCTTCCTTCCTTCCTTCCTTCCTTCCTCCTTCCCTCCCTCCCTCCCTCCATTCATTCACTCCCTTCCACCTTCATTCCTTCCTACCTTCCTTCTTTTAGTCGTTTGCTCCCTCCTGCTTTCCTCCTTGTCTCTCTGTCTATCTTATGAAACTAAACTTATACATAAATATACATTTGTGTGATATTGGTTTATATTCGAATTACATTTATTCAGCGTGCGGGTGTGCGGCAAGCCCGGACGGGACAATGGTATACGTCACAACCCAACTTGCGAAAACATTCCTAGCAATGACGAAGGCTAAGACTCTTCAACCTCCTTCCGGCGAGCTTGAGCTCACGTGGCCAACGCACGTTCATGTTACAAAAAATGGTCAGGTGCTTGTCTGTTGTCGTGGATCTAAGGAAATCGTGCAACTAAATAAGGAAGGTAAAGAGATACTGGGACGCATTGCCGTCAGCGGTATTCCCGCGTGCGTGTGCTTCAGCAAAGAAAGGGGAAAGCTGCTCGTGGGTCTAAATGCCAGCAACAAAATACAGGTGTTCAAGACGAGGCAATGAGCATTCCTTAACTAAAATATTTCAAAGTTTTAAATTAAATGCAACTGACTCTGTCTGAGCACATGCAGTAGGGCTAGTATTGTGCCCGAAGAACATACAGTGTACACGAATTATAATACAAGTTTGTAAACATCTAAGTCCTTTAAAACATTTTTAAATAGGTTATTGCACACATATATTATTTGTCCACGGTGTTTGCTGTATTGCTACAGTGGTTGTTTTCCATTTTAGCTGATATACAATGCAAATTTGCATTTAAAAGGGCCTTTTCACAGATTTTGACATATACTGAAGCTTGTCATTAAATGCTTTTAATTGATAAAATTTAAACATTGGACCTAAACATCTCTAGTAAAAAACAAGAATAAAATTAAAAAAAGGAAAACGAGTAACCCTCAACTGGGATCGAACCACTGACCCCTGGAGTGTTGGAGTAAAGAGTCTCCCACTTAGACCACTCGACCATCCGTGCTCATGCTATGAGCTGATGTATTTTAGCTCAACAATTATATATGAAATATATATAGTGGAGCTATCCTACTCACCACGGCGTCGGCGTTCCCGTTCCCGTGAGCGTTTGAATGTTAAAGTGTGCGTACCACCTTAAATATTTCCCATATCCCTTGACATATTGCATTTATATTTTGCAAACTTCTTAGCCAACATGAACCAACATATAAACAAGAGCAGACAACTGTATCAAGCATTTTGTAAGAATTGTGGCCCTTTTTTCACTTAGAATATGCATATTATTGATAAATCTATATTAAAGTTTGCGTACTACCTCAATTATTTTTTATGGCCCTTGATAGTGTGCAGACTTCTTTACCAACATGACTCCAATCTATAAACAGGAGCAGACAACTGTAACAAGCATTTTGTAAGAATTATGTTTCCTTGTTATACTTAAAAATTGAAAATTGGGTTATGTTTTGTGTTTAGGTTCACTTTATTCCTAAAGTATCAAAGCTATTGCTTTCAGACTTGCAAAACTTACTAACTATCATAAGGGGACTGTGTAGGCATAGTAATGTAACTCTGTCTGGCATTTTGACAGAATTATAGCCCCTTGTATACTTAGATAATTGAACATTTGGTTAAGCTTTGTGTTTTGGTCTATTTTACTCCTAAAGTATCATAGCTATTGCTTTCAGACTTGAAAAAACTCGCTAGCTATCGTAAGGGGACTGTACAGGGCACGTTGCATATCCCTGGTTGGCATTTTAATGAAATTCTGGCCCTTTTTGTATCTTAGTTACTTTGATTATTTTGTTAAATTGTGTGTCAAGATCCACTTTACTTCTAAAGTATCAATGCTATTGCTTTCAATCTTCAAATACTTTCTTACTATCATCAGGGTACTGTACCTGGCAAGTTGAATTATACCTTGACCTTTGAATGACATGGACTCTCAAGGTCAAATTAATAAATTTTGCTTAAATTGCAATAACTTCTTTATTTATGATTAGATTTGATTCATACTTTGACAAAACAACACTTACCTGACATTCCACAATGGACTGCACCCACACCATCCACCACGCCCCACCACAGAATCCCACCCCCCCCCAAAAAAAAAAAAAAAAAAAATTATAATATTTTTTTCCCTTTTTTCTTCTTATTTTTGAAAGATCATCTAATAAATGACCACTCCCACATTATACCCCCTCTTCACCCCCACCACACCATCCCCACCCACATTTTGTTTTAAACATATATTTATTTATTTTATTTTTGAAGGACCGTCCAACCATCCCACTCAAGCTATTGTTATCAAACTTGAAATACAATCTTATTACCAGGTAGTTTTTTTCTATGTCTTTACAAATGTTCAATAGATTGTGGAAATCATACCTGAACTCAGAATCGTCTATAAAGTACTACTACTTTAAAATATAAGAGATCACTATGTTTCAATTATGGTCCTCTTCCACTTAGAATATGACTATATTATCTTGATCTTATTGAATATGAACAATTTCCCCATGATGGCTTACGTTATACTGTCAAGAACTTTAAAAGTCCAGCGCGCTGTTTTCTAACAGCTCTTGTTTACTTATATAAACAATCCTCGTAGTTTCCCAAAATATAACGACAAAAACAGAACTTTCCAAATTATTAAAGCGTTTCGCTTTGCAACGCTTTATAATTTTCAGGTCTTCAAATCGTCAGAAGATGCATGTAATGGATATTTTAGAGCAGGGTATATACCCGTATATAGCAAGTAAGCCCCCTAGGGGGGGGGGGCTAAGTACATGCAGTAGAGTAAGTAGTAAACAGATCAGTAGATATATAGGATCTGGCACGAGTTGTCATATCATACCATTTTTTTCAAACGAATTCAGAAATTTTGTTAGTAAGCGAGCCTTTACTAACGAATTTTCTGGACGAGTCAATACAATATGGTATTACATGACAACGAGTGTCAGATATTTTTTTATCACATGCTTTTAAATTAGCAAATTAAAGAAATATTTACGCAAACATAATGATAAATTCCGAATGTTGTTCAGATTTTGCGACGTCATTTTATATTTCAGCAAAAAAACAAAAATGCGATTGGTCAAACGAATGAACACTGAGCCAATGAACACGCTTAAGAAGTATATAACACATGTGTAAGTTAAAAATATTCGTAATGGTTATATTACATGTGAAACATGGTATGGCATGTGATAAAAATACTTATGAACACGTTTGTATGTAGTATGTATTCCTCTCGACGTTCTATTTGAAATTGTCCAGAGTCACAAATTTAAACACGAACGCTGGTTTTGATATGGGATGGTTATATTATACATGGTTATTTGTATTGTAGCAATCTGTTTTGTACGGTGTATATAGAGATAGAACATGCATTAACTTTCTTATGTCTGCTGTCTGTTTTGAACTATCTATTTGTTCTGTCGCGTGGCTGGTGACTTAGTAAAATGTATCATTAAAACGATTTGTCAGCATATTTTGTGCATCGAGCATATCATTTACTTTTATAATTCGAATCCAGTTAAGTGGTGTAGTATGTTATACATGTTTAACCTTTGTAAATGAAATAACCCGATGATTTTAAACAAACATAATAAGCAAAACATGCATACGAATCTGATTATTAAAAGATCCACTGACACATATATCGAACCATGTTTTTACATGCTCGTTTTGGAAAGAATCCGGTATCTGGAATGTGTTATTTATAAAAATTTTGTTCAGTTGGTTTGTCGACTTTCTTTCCGGAGATACACTTAAACTTGTGTAATTAATTCATAAACGATAATTCGTAGTTTCGACATAGAAACAACATTCAAGTATCTTTCGACAAGACTGATGCTGATGTCTTGTTCACTCACGCTGCTGATATAGTTACGTGTATTGTCATTTTCCTCACATTTGTCCTTACTTTCACTTTTAAATACTTTTGTTATACCTTTTGTGTTAATGTCTAGTATTCCATTTTAAACTATATAACAAATCATCTTCTATAACAAATTCCCAACACTGTGGCTGAAAACTCCTTAAACATTTAAGTTGGGTTATCTAAAACAATAAAAGCATGCCCGTTCAAGAGAGGTCGCTGTAGAAGTGATAACATATTGCAAAACATTCTATATCATTCGGAAATCTGACAAGCGTATCGTGGGAGCTTGATATTTTGCGATCAGGTAAATGCCCGGATGTTAATGTTATTTCTGATTGGCTAGACGTTTATGTTTGCTCTTTTTTAATTTCGAGAAAAATAGCTATACCTACTGATCTGTCCGTTGTTTGTTTATTGAAAAGATGAAGGCAATATTTATATATTTATTAAAATTATTACCGGCTCATTTGAGATATGGTAAAGGTGGTAATTCAAGTTATCATTACATCATTTTTATTTACCAGACTGAACGTATTTTTTTTTCGGAAGCTAAGGACAACGTTATTCTTTTTTAGCTTGTTTTGTTTGTTACTTCTCAGTATACTGTTACGATCGCTTCATTTTCATTAAAACCGAAAGGAACAATTCGTTGTTGTTTATATTTACATGTCACGTTACTTACGTAAAATATAACATGAACGCTGTATTTTGGACCACACGTTTTAAACAAGTGTATCTTTTTTTCAAATTATTCAAATAATATGCAACATTATTTGCAGAGTTATATCAAAACACTTTAATTCGACCCTCTAAATTTATATATTTTTTTATTTTGACCTTGCGGTAAAGGATAACCCATGAAAGTACAAGCACTTATTTCCAATGGGGTCCTTTGGTTTTGCTGAAGAGGCAGCACGCAGATGAAACAGTTTTGGGATACAAGGAATCCGGGTGCGATACCCTAGCTCTTTGCCTTGGTTCTTTTACGTGCTCAGTGTATAGCACCGATACACGCGAGAATTACCTGGGTTTCATACCAGTACATCTCTATTTGGGTGGGAAACACTTGAAGCATTTCTGAAATTTCCAGTGCCCCGGCCGGGAATCGAACCGGGGACCTCTGAAATGATAGACCAGAGTGTTACCACTCGTCCACCGCACCAAATTGCAAGGTAAATGTTTGTCGTCACATAGTTTAACGATATTTAAGTCTTAAACAAATCGCCATTGTTCTGCAAGAAACAAGAACATTATTTATCAATTAAAACTATTTAAAATACCATATAAATAAATACATTGAAAAAGTATGTTATGGTAACATCAAATACGTCGAGATTCACCTTGTTAAAAACATATAAATTGGTATGAAAAAAGTTTGCTAAAAATGTTAATAACATAATCAGCGTTGCAATGCGAAACGATTTAATAATTTGGAAAGATGGCATTTTAAACAAGTTGTTGAGCGACGATTATTTAGTCAGTATTGCGTTCCATTCCACGTTCAAAGAGAATTGTTCACAGATTTTTCCTTTATTTCAAATACCATGTTATGATAGCTAACAATTCGTAAATGTTTTTTAATAGTTTTAACTTGTTTTAATTGTATAAAATAAGTTGCAAAGAAAATCTGTCGTCGACGCATTGTCCTCTGTGAGCGTAAGTGAATGCTCTATAATTGCGCTATCCAGACTTACATGTTAAGCCGCGAAACATAACAGCTGAAGGAAATGTATGGAACTTTTTTCTACATATGGAAATAGACGCTTACATAAAGGCCCAGCAAAACATGAAAAAAGCTGGCCGTTTTCCGCCTGCAAAAATACGACGTGACTGAGAGACATGGGTCTGATTTCAATTCAATAGTCTATTGGCATACAGCCAACACTGAACAGCCTAAAAACGGTTATGCATATAGGACACAATTCAATCCCAAATGGGATAATTTAATCGTATTATTTAAGCTAACAGCGATCGCCACTATCGGGTTAATAATTGGCGAGGTATACCATCATTGAGTTTATTTTTTTGTAAAAAGATATCTCGTCCACGAGAAGGTTATTCTAATTTTAAAGTATACCACACCCTAGCCATTGTGTTATGATTTTCGTCTGAGCATAATCAGAATATAATTTGATCAAAAACAGTTTAAAAGCTAATGAAAATTGTTGAAAATCTCGGACGTAAGTGTAACATGGCGGATCAAATACAAGCTCAGTTGGCGTCGGATTGTGTGCATGATTTTCTTTGTTCATGTTGCGACGACAGTGTTCTGCCAATTGAGGCTCAATATTTCTGATTGTCCACGCTACTAGTATGAAAATTGCATCGATCTACACAGTCAACTTTCAAGAAGCATGTAGTTTCAGGGAGGGCAGATCGATCCGACTGACCTATTGCAGAAGTTACGTTAGGTTACATTACACAGAGGGAACACCATCCTGAAGAATATATAATGATGTTTTGTAAGGACCACAGACAACTATGCTGCATCTATTGTTTTTACTCTGATCATAGGTAAGTGTTCTATTTTATTCAATTATGTTATTGTACACTATTGCTTATCGACGGAGACATTTCATTACTTTTAATTGTTACTCATTCCGGTTAGATAGGTGATGCACATACCTACATGTACGTTTTTTTCAACGACCGACCAACTAAAAGTAACACACCCATCTTATTAAACATAACCATCCTACATTACTTGTATATCCCCTTTGAATTCTATATATAAGGATATCATATTTATTGATGTAGTTATATTTATCTTACAATAATATTATCTCCTCTGTTAATCATGTACAGATTTTGCAAACAAGTCGTTCGTATAGAAGAAGCGCCAAAAGTAAGTCACGCCAAAGGGGACTTTCAGGAACTCTCGGAAAAAATTCTCGCTGAATGTGAGAAGATTAACTCACAACACATTGATATGGAAAAGCAGCTTGCAACTCTTCAATCCAATTATGATGAAACACTTTTAGAGATTGCATCTTTCCAAAACAAAATGACAACTGCTGTTGAGAAACTGTGCCATCGTTCTACGTCGGAACTTGAAACAATGTTTACCTGTCTTAAGGGAACCTGCACACATGAAATCCAACTTCATACAGAGTTTGATAAAAGATATAAACGACTCCATAAAGATCTTCAAAGTATACAACAGGACAGTGAACAACTAGCGTTCATACTATGTAGGAAATGACCAAAGAAACAGATGCTTGATATGAACGAAAGGACAACAGGGAAATTAACTTCAGATTTCAACCTGAGGTCTCCATTTTGCAATTCCTTTCTGAATTAGGTAGTCTTGGAAAAATTCAGACAAACAGGAACAACCCTTTATCAAGTCATTAAAGTATCAGATTTGACCAAGCATGATATTAGCGATCACCCAGACACCGATGAGTCCCCTAAAGCAACGATAATTGGCATATGTGAATTGGCAGACTTCCAATTTATTATAGCTGACAGTTCAAACAAGAGCGCTAAATGTTGGGTCATTCCTTAAAAGTTGTGTCATGCCAAAATTTCCCGAGCACACCAAATCAAATGTGCAATGTAAGTGCATAAAGCGTGGCTGTCATATTTGACGATTGTGTTCTGCAATTTCTAAGAGTAAACAACCAACGCATCACAGCAGAAAGAATAACACAATTTAAAAGCTGCTGCTACGGTATTGGGTACCACAACGACGATATATTTGTTACAAATGCCCGAATAATCTACCACTATGATATTGCAGGACGAAAAATAAAAAGTAAAATCTCCGTTGAAGATGGTAGGTAATAAAATATTATTTGTGCTCACCTTTTCACAAAATGCCTATTGTGAGCTATTTAGATCGCATTTTGTCCGTCATGCTCGTGCGTAAGCTTTTCATTTAAAATAATAACGACCCCTCATGCTACTGTGCACTTTTTTATCAAATCGTGTCCGTTGGGATAAAAGTGGCCGTGCGAGATAGGTTAGAAAGAGAGGGTTAGTGAGAGAGAGAGAGAGTTAGGGAGAGAGAGAGAGAGAGAGACGAAAGAGAGAGAGAGAGAGAGAGAGAGAGAGAGAGAGAGAGGAGAGAGAGAGAGAGAGAGAGAGAGAGAGAGAGAGAGAGAGAGAGAAGAGAGAGGAGAGAGAGAGAGAGAGAGAGAGAGAGAGAGAGAGAGAGATAGAGAGAGAGAGAGAGAGAGAGAGAGAAAGATAAGCCGCCAAATATCATTACTCAGATGGTAAAAAGATACATGTGTACTGGCAAGATTTAGTGTCAGCCGTACTCCGAGATGTGTTTGCTTGAGCAAAGAAAATGGAATGCTGCTCGTGGGATTCGATGACAGCGATGAAATACATGTCTTTAAAGCAACCTAACAAGATTTCTTTAACGTGAATATTTGAATGTCTAAAACGACATGCATCTTACAATGGCTGAGTACGTGTAGTTGTACTAAACAGATTAGCTGATGAATATAACTACTCTCGTTTTGGATGATTGTTTACTTCTCTCTTTCTTTTGTTCATTATATACGTCTCAGAATTTATATAACCGCTTCAATTCCATTTGTAATCGTGTATGCTAATGGATATATATGTTAAATGTTGTAAATCAAGCTTATATATTGATTTATATTAAATCGTTTTGTTAGCTTATCTATTGTTTTTTGTTTAAATTATGATTAAATTAATTTATCATTACCTGAGCGTCGGCGTCCGGTTAAGTTTTGTGTTTAGGTCCTTTTTTAATAAAGTATCAAAGCTATTGCATCCAAACATGGCACACTTACTTATTATCATGAGGGGACTGGGCAGGCAAAGTAAGATGACTCTGGCTGGCATTTTGACAGAATTATGTGTCCTTTTTTTTAAATTGGTTAAGTTTAGTGTTAAGGTCCACTTTATTCCTAAAGTATCAAAGCTATTGCTTTCATACTTGCAACACTTACTATCATAAGGGGACTGTGCAGGCAAAGTTATGTAACTAAGACTGGCAGTTTCACAGAAGTATGGTCCTTTTTGACTTAGTAACTTTGAATATTTGGTAAAAGTGTGTGTTTAGATCCACTTTACTTCTAAAGTATCAAGACTTTTGCTTTCAAACTTCAAAAACTGTCTTACTAGTATGAGGGTACTGTACCTGGCAAGTTGTATTTGACCTTAACCATTGAATAACATTGACTCTTAATGTCAAGGTATTTAATTTTGCTTTAATTGCCATAACGCCATTACTTCTTTATTTATGATTAAATTTGATTCATACTTTGACAAAACAACACTTACCTGACATGCCACAATAGATTCCACTCAAACCATCCCCCACGCCCAACCCCAGAATCCCACCCCGCCCCCAATTGTTTTTCCATTTCTGTCTTATTTTTGAAAGATCATCTAAAAAACTACTACACCCCCGCACTAAACCCTCCTCTTACCCCCGACCCCCCCCCCCCCCCCCCCCCAAAAAAAAAATTATTATTTTTTTAAACATGGTTAAAACAAGAGGGCTTGAAAGGCCCAAAGTCGCTCACCTGAGATAACAAGATATTATTTGGACAAATCTTCTGACCAAGTTTCATGAAGATCGGAAAATAAATGTGGCCTCTAAAGTGTTAACAAGGTTTTACTATAACCATATACGGAAAACGACCGCCCTCTGATAGCCGTGTTTTTCAACCAACCGGCATCAATTTTTTAACTCGTCCAAGATATTAATGGGATAAATGTTCTGACCAAGTTTCATGAAGATTGGACAGTAAATTAGTGTTAACAAGATTTTACTTTAGCCATATAAGGAAAAATACCCCGCCCCTTGGAAGCGATGTTTTTCAAGCAAACATAATTATTTTCGAACTCATCCAAGATATCTTTACGACCAAACGCCCGACCAAATTTCATGAAGATTGAACAAAGAATGTGGCCTTGAGAGTGTTAACAAGGTTTTACAATAGCCATATATGGAAAAATGCCCCGCCCCTGGTGGCCATGTTTTGAAACCAACCAAAACCATTTTCGAACACATCCAAGATATCATTGGGAAAAATCGTATGACCAAGTTTCATGATAAACGGAAAATAAATGTGACCTTAAGAGTATTAACAAGGTTTTACTATAGCCATATAAGGAAAAATGCCCCGCCCCCGTAGTGGCCATATTTTTCAACCAACCGGTAGCATTTTTAAACTCGTCCAAGATATCATTGGGATGAATCTTCTAACCGAGTTACATGAAGATCGGACTATAACTGTGGCCTCTAGAGTGTTAACAAGATTTTACTATAGCCATATATAGCCATATAAGGAAAAATGCCCCGTCTCTTGGCAGCCAAGTTTTTCAAGCAAAGGTAATCATTTTCAAACTCATCCAAGATATCAATAAGACAAATCTTCTGACTAAATTTCATGAAGATTGGAAATAAATGTGGCCTCTAGAGTGTTAACAAGGTTTTACATTAGCCATATAAGGCCTTATAAGGAAAAATGTCCCGCCCCCTGATGGCCATGTTTTTAAAGAAACCAAAACAATTTTCGAACAATCCAAGATATCATTGGGACAAATCTTCTGACCGAGTTTCATGAAGATCGGAAAATAAATGTGGCCTCTAGAGTGTTAACAAGGTTTTACTATAGCCATAATAGGAAAAATGCCCCGCCCCTGGCAGCCATGTTTTTTAATCAACCGGCATCATTTTCAAACTCGTACAAGATATTATTGGGACAAATCTTCTGACCAAGTTTCATGAAGATTAGATAATAAATGTGGCCTCTAGAGTGTTAACAAGATTTTACTATATCCATATATACCTATATTAGGAAAAATGCCCCGCCCCTTGACAGCCATGTTATTCAAGCAAAGGTAATCATTTTCAAACTCATCCAAGATATCAATAAGACAAATCTTCTGACTAAATTGCATGAAGATTGGAAATAAATGTGGCCTCTAGAGTGTTAACAAGGTTTTACAATAGCCATATAAGGAAAAATGCCCCGCCCCCTTATTTTCGAAATCGTCCAAGATATTATTGGGATAAATGTTCTGACCAAGTTTCATGAAGATCAGACAACAAATGTGGCCTCTAGAGTGTTAACAATATTTTACTATAGCCATATTTAGCCATATAAGGAAAAATGCCCCGCCCCTTGGCGGCCATATTTTTCAAGCAAACGTAACTATTTTTGAAATTATCCAACATATAATTGCGACCAATCTTCTGACTAAATTTCATGACGATTGGACAATAAATGTTGCCCTTAGAGAATTAACAAGTCAAATGTTGACGCCGCACAATGCACGACGGACGACGGACAAAAGGCGCTCACAAAAGCTCACCAGGAGCACGTTGTGCTCAGGTGAGCTAAAAAACAACCAAAACTATGATCGTACTCATCCAAGATATAATTGGGAGCAATCTTCTGACCAAATTTCATGATGATCGGAAAATAAATGTGATCTCTAGAGTGTTAACACGGTTTTACTAAAGCCATATAAGTAAAAATGCCCCGTCCCGTGGTGACCATGTGTTTTGACCAACCGGCATCATTTTTAAACTCGTGCAAGATATTATTGGGATGAATCTTCAGACCGAGTTTCATGAAGATCGGGCTATAATTGTGGCATCTAGAGTGTTAACAAGATTTTAATATTATAGCCAGATATATCCATATAAGGAAAAATGCCCCACCCCTTGGCAGCCATGTTTTCTAAGCAAACATAACCATTTTCGGACTCATCCAAGATATCAATAAGAAAAATTGTCTGACCATATTTCATGACGATTGGACAATAAATGTGGCCTCTAGAGTGTTAACAAAGTTTTGCTATAGCCGTATAAGGACAAATGCCCCGCCCCCTGTCGGCCATGTTTTTCAACCAACCGGCATTATTTTCAAACGCGTCCAAGATATTATTGGGATTAATATTCTGAGCAAGTTTCATATAGATTGGACAGTAAATGTGGCTTCTAGAGTGTTAACAAGATTTTACAATAGTCATATATAGCCATATAAGGAAAAATGCCGCTCCCCTTGGCAGCCATGTTTTTCAAGCAAAGGTTATCATTTTCAAACTCATCCAAGATATCATTGGGACAAATCTTCTGAGCAAGTTTCATGAAGATCAGACAATAAATGTGGCCTCGAAAGTGTTAACAAGGTTTTAATATTGCCATATAAGGAAAAATGTCCCGCCCCCTGGCGGCCATGTTTTTCAACCAATCGCCATCATTTTTTTAACTCGTCCAATATATTATTGGGATGAATCTTCTGACCAAGTTCTATGAAGATCAGACAATAAATTTGGCCTCTAGAGTCTTAACAAATCTTAACAAAATAATACTATTTTCATATTAGGAAAATTGCCCCGCCCCTTTGGCAGCCATGTTTTTCAAGCAAACGTTACCATTTTCAAACTCATCCAAGAAATCATTGAGACCAATTTTCTGACCAAATTTCATGAAGATTGGACAAATAAATGTGGCCTCTTTAGAGTTAACAATATAAAGAAGTGAAACTCAAGCTGCTGGAGCAGTATTGAATTTTCATTAAAAACAATTAGTTGGTCCTTTATTTAAGGCAAGTGACCGATTGCCCAAACAGTACAAAACAGCACAATACAGCACAATACAAACCAACATAAACACAAAATATGAATAAAGCTGGGGTCACCGCCTTGGAACGGTCAATGCAAAACAAGGCGAATGTGCAATATAAGGAAAAATGCCCCGCCCCCTGGCGGTTATGTTTTTCAACCAACCGGCATCATTTTCGAACTCGTCTAAGATATTAATGAGATGAATCTTCTGACCAAGTTTCATAAAGGTTGGAAAATAAATATGGCCTCTAGAGTGTTAAGAAGATTTTACTAAAGCCATATATCACTTGGCAGCCATGTTTTTCAAGTAAAGGTAACCATTTTTATAATCATCCAAGATATCATTGGGACAAATCTTCTGACCAAGTTTCATGAAGATCGGAAAATAAATGTGGCATCTAGAGTGTTAATTTTTTTTTACTATAGCCATATAAGGAAAAATGCCTCGCCCCTTGGTAGCCATGTTTTTCAAGCAAACGTTATAATGTTCAATCCCATCCAAGATATCATTGAGACCAATCTTCTGACCAAATTTCATGAAGATTGGACAATTAATGTGGAATCTAGAGAGTTAACAAGTAAAATTTGACGCCGCACAACGCACAACGGACGACGGACAAAAGGCGATCACAAAAGCTCACCATGAGCACATTGTGCTCAGGTGAGCTTAAAACACAAATATTTATTATTTTATTTTTGAAAGACTGTCAAACCATCCCATTCAGTAATCCCCCCTCTTCAATAAACAAGAGGGCCAAGATGGCCCTTGTTCGCTCACCTGAGAGGAGTCAGTTCATTAAATCTTTACCTAATGTTAAACTTGACCAGACGAACATCCTGGTCAAGTTTCATCATTATCGAACCAAACCTCTGGCGTATAAAGTGTTTTTGTTTTTGTAAGATTTGACCTGGTGACCTATATTTTGAGTTGACACCCTCCCTGGCGGCCATTTTTTTTCACCGATCTGGACCATTTTCGAACTTTTCCGAGATATCAATAAAACCAATATTTTGACCAACTTTCATGATGATTGGGCAAAAATTGTGACTTCTATTGTGTTTACAAGGTTTCTCTATAGCCAAATAAGGAAAACTGACCCGCTCACTGGCGGCCATGTTGTTCAACGGACCAGAACCACTTTTGAACTCAACAAACATATCATTAAGACAAACATTTTAACAAAGTGACATGAAGATTGGGCATGAAATGTGAATTTTACAGTGTTTACAAGGTTTTTCTTTTTTTAACCTAGTGACCTAGTTTTTGACCCAGCATGACCCAGTTTCGAACTCGATCGAGATATCATTGGGACAAATCTTCTGACCAAGTTTCATGAAGATTGGACAAAAATGTTGACTCTTGAGTGTTTACAAGGTTTCTCTATAGCCAAATAAGGAAAAAGGCCCCGCCCAGTGGCGGAAATGTTTTTCAATGGATCAGAACCACTTTTGAACTCAACCAACATATCATTAAGACAAACATTCTAACAAAGTTACATGAAGATTGGGCATGAAATGTGACTTCTACAGTGTTAACAAGGTTTTTCTTTTTTTGACCTCGTGACCTAGTTTTTGACCCAAGTTTCATGAAGATCGGAAAAGAAATGTGCCCTCTATAGTGTTTACGAACAAATGTAAACGAACGGACGACGGACGGACGGACGACGGACAAAGACCGGTCACAAAAGCTCACTTGAGCAATCAGGTGAGCTAAAAAACAACAATAAATACTGTTTTTCTTTGATTTAAAGATAATGTAATAAATGACCACACCCCCACACTATATATCCCTCTCCACCCCACCCTCCCCCTTTTTGTTATTAAAGTATTGAGATAGGTCCCTTCAACTTTAAAAAGAAAAATAGATGAGCGGTCTGCACCCGCTAGGCGATGCTCGAGTTCAGTGGCTGAGTTTTTAATACGTTTTCTAAATTTGTAAATGAAATAACCCAATGTTTAATAACAAATATAATAGGCAGAATATGCATACGAATCCGATTACTCACAGATCGACTTACACATAAAAACAATGTTTGTAACCTGCCAATTTTGGTAAAGAAAGTATTTTTTTCCTTTTTTAAATATTGTAAAGTTGACTTGCACACTGTCTTTTCCGAGGTACACGTTCACTTATTATTAATCTATAAACGATAATTCGTATTTAGACGTACAAAACATCTTTCCAAGGTTGTTGAACAGTATATTTAAATAAACAAATAAGAATCAACATTTATTCTTCGTAGTTTGGATTTTTATTTGCAACTTTGGATTTTTACTTTTTGCAATTTGTTTTCAATACATTTTATATAGGGTCTGAATAACGAACCTGGTAGGCGGGAAACATCAAGAATAGCATTTATGAAAGTAACATTTATATTTATCTTTTGTCGAAATTTAGGTCGGCACTCCCGTAAAACAAAATACAAACAAGGCATTAGTAGAAAGAATTGTACACAAAGATTAATATAATAAACTAATAAATTAATAAAGCTTTAAACAATATTTAATATCTTTACAAACTGGCAAAACACCATTTCTCTGGTAAAAAAGCCTTAAATTGCGAACATAAGGCAATGTGTAAGAATGCTATGCTTGATGCGTCAAATATTGTTAGATATTAATGTTTGTCATGTTTTAAACTTGTCCTCTTGTTCTAGTTAAATTTAAATTTCACGAGGTAGATTTTTGCACCAATATCTTGTTTTCCTTAGGATTAGCAATGTAACCATACTAGTATAAAGAGAACTGTACTTCTCTATAACGCCCATGTTTTTTTATTTATCACATTAATAAAACTAGAAATGGCGTGGCAGAGGCCGACGCGTATCCCCACGCCGCATGTTTGACCCAGGGGGCGCCCCAGGGTTGGTAATCGGGCAATGCATAGTTGAGATTGACCGTATTGTCATAAGAAATATTCAGTATCAATTTGAAGTATATCGGTGTAGAAATGACGAAGTTAATGTAAAATAACAAAAAAATGAGTGAAAATCTATGATGCGGCCCCACCCCAACTCCAATAACTTTTAACCCAGGGGTCAGATCTTAATTCCAAATAGTGCAGGGTCGCACATATGCTCAAAGCTACCATGTGTGTAAGTTGCATGGTTCTAGTTCTAATAGTGTAGGAGAAGATAGTGGCCAGGACGGATGGCGGAGATAACCACAATATCAACACGCTTTTCAAAAAGCGTGGGAATAAAAATGTTAACTGTCATCCAAAGAGCCAACACAATAAGTTTGAGTTGGACCAAACTCCCAACAGGTGGTTTCAGTGTTTTTGACACAAAATGTTAACGCGGCACGACAGAACGGACTAATTCATTTTTACTTAAGCCTGTAAAGCTCATCGTCATTAACATACATATACAATAACAGCATACGTTTGAAGTAAAAACAAAACATTTTCGTTAGAATATTACATGGATGAGGTTAATACACAGTAACACAATAATGTCAAATGTAGTTTCATAATTGCAACAATTATAACATTATTCTGTACTAATTTTTTAGTGAAAACATATACTTAATTCAAACTTATATAGAATTTATATTTTTTCTACATTCAAAAGTACATTAATATGAAGTCAGGACTCATATCATTGCATAAATCAAACTTTATGGTTATATCATATTTTCAGTCGTAGTTAAAAAACCTTAAATACATGTATCTAGGATTGGGACCTGGACAGATGGACGTTGATCAGTAAGTACTTGCTCACTCTTACACTTCTTGCTCAGATGACCAAAAAGGCGCCCACAACTCACAGCGAGTCCCAGTATTGATGTTAACAGGGCCCCCCTGGCTCAACATTTTCTTTGGCCAAATTTACGGTAGAACACAGAAATTCCTCACATGCTATCAGTATTGCGGTGATTTATGAAGAACAATTAAAAGCCAAATGGACATTTCTTGAGCCAAATGTTCTTATTTGTAGCCATGTGCTAATTCGGCAAAGTGCAGAGCAGGCCCTGATGTAAGAAGTCATTTGCTGCTATGACCTTAACTTTACAATAAGCAAGAATAGACACTTTTCAAATTTTAAAACCAAGTCAAGGTCACGGGGACATTCAAATTCCCTTTCCTATAAGAGCCTAGATCAGGGAAAACTGGGCCTATTGCATGTACATTAAGCATCATCCCAGATTAGTCTGTGAAGTCCACAGAGGCTTATCAGGGACGAATCTTTCCGCCTATACTTGATTGTTCAAAAGAAGAGACTTCATTTAAACAAAAGTGCCGCCATAAAAGAGGAAACCGTCGTACCTGATAAGTCTGTGAGGACTGCAAAGGCGAATATAGAATGACATTTCACGAAAATGCATTAAGCCCAGTTTTCCCAGATTGAGGCTCACATAATATGGAATATGTACAATCAAAAACTTTCGTAACAAATTTTGTACTACGTTTAAGGGGTCCGGATATTGCGTGAGACACACACTGCTTGAATTGGCACTAGTGTTTTCCAGGCGGTGATACAGTTTATCGGTAATAAATGGCATAAACGGGCTGAGGGAACAAAGGAATTTGTCCGGAACGAAATACATAACATCTCGAACACCTGGGGCGAATGGTGTGTCCATCATCTTCTTTGAATATTCATTGTAATGAGGCATAACAAAAGTCGCTGTGGCGTAGTGGATATGATGTCCGACTAGCGAACGGGAGGTCACGGGTTCAATCCTCATTGTGTAAGTGTTCATAAGATCTCCCATAAAGACACCAAGTAATGATCATACCTCGAGAGCATTTCAATTAGCCTAGTAGGGCTTTCGATGCAATCGATAAACTAAATAGGTTTAAACACAAAAAAGCATAACAAGCCCTACAATTTGACAATGATTATCCGGAATTCTTAAGTTTATTGATAAAAAAGTCATACATTTATACTTTTAAAATCTTGTCATCGGGTCAATTGAGTAGTTTTCACAATATACCAATAGATATAAACAGAATTATAAGCAATAACATTTTGAAAATTAAAACTAGCAATGAAAACAATACTTGGGTTGAAAAACATATAAATACCGGTAATTAGATTGTCCATTACAGCATATAATCATAACATGGTATCAATTTATTGTAGCATACGGACCAATGCACATTATTTCACGGTGTTCTCAAACTTTGATTCATGTGTATTTGAATTACCTTGATTTTTTATAAATGGTACTTTTCTTTGCCGATAATAACACAATACAATGTTAAATGACGTTAAACTATACTATAAATCTCAATTTTCTGACATTGCTGGTTATTTTGATTTTCCCCAAAAAGTACTTTTCAGCGTTAAAACTCAGTCTCCAACTTTGGAACATAAAACAATGTTGAGAAGAATTCGTGAACACGGCGGAAATTAAATCAGTTTGCTTATGAAGAAAAGTGAACATTATCAATTACTCCAAATAGGTCTCAACGTATAACAAAGGACAATTAACAACTTGCATTCATGGTATGTAACTAATATGAAGCTCTGACCTAAGCACCATATTGTCTATTTGAACTAAAGGACGACAGGGAAATTAACTCCATGTTTCATGCTGAAGTCTCCGTGTTGCAATTCGTTTCGGATTTAGCTAGTCTTGGAAAAATTCAGACATGCAAGAACAAACCTTAGGAAATAATAAACATATCAAATTTGAAAAAGCTTTTATTAACGACTCTCTAGATTCCTGAACAGCAACGATTATTGGCATACATGTGCATTAGCACACAACACATTTATAATTGCTGATTGTTTAAACAAGACCGCTAAATTGTTAAAATTGTGTCACGTCTTTCTTTGCCAAGCAAACCGAAGCAAATGTGCATATAGCGTGGTTGTCATATCAAACGACTTTGGCACTCTCCAATTTATTCGAGTAACCAACGAACGCATGACAGTAGAACGAATAGTAAAACTTAAGCATATCTGCTCCGGTATTGGATACCATAATAACAATTTATTTGTTACAAATACCCGAGAAATCTACAAGTATACTATTTCAGGACAAATGAAACGAAAAATCTCCGTTAAATATGGTGTGTAATCAAAGATGTTTAGCTCACCTGTTCAGCGCAAACGGTACACATTTAAGACCGCCTTTCGTCCGTCACTCGTTGTTCTTTAAATGTTTCATTCAATTAGCATCTCCTAAACCGCTTGAAGGAATATAATTAAACTACAATTGAATGACTGACCCTCTTTCGAAGTTCAAATTGTTCCGGTCGTCTACATATGTAGGTCAAACGAGATGAAAACATTTTTTTTATTCCTCTCTAAAACCATAACTTGCTTGGGTCAATGTTTAATATTTGGTCTTTAAAACCGTATAGTGGTCCTCTTTAAGGCCTATTAAAGTAATTCACATGTAGTCGAAACTATCCCCGTCCAAGCGGTCACATAATATTTCTAGACTGATATAAATAATAAATGCAAAAAATTCCAAATGCTCAGTAAGGGACATTGGATACATAATTGGTTTGCCACATAGTATGCTGTTTTTTTTTTACCAAGTATGTTTATTTCCTTCCCGGCGTAACACTTTGCCCAGATCTCGAGGTTCCTTGTTAGGGGAGATAAAGAATACCGTGATGGCAGAAGTTCGTCAGTACTGACACATTGACAGATTTTCATCAGTTTGTACATGAATAATCCTTTCGTTCCCAGAGCTAAAATAGATTTTAAAACGAAAACTAAGAAAATTAACCTGAGAACCCATAATGGCCAGGAGTTTTATTATTGTGTGTGTAATGTCATCTAATAGTCCTCTTCTAGGTTTGTTAACATATCATGCCTTTTATGTGGAAAACAGCCATACCAGAGATTCAAATGATTTATTGAAAAGTGTCACCTTTAAAACTTTCCCTGGTGGTCTTGTATAATGTTATTTTAATAATCTCCATGTGGTTAAAATAAGTCCTGCGATATTGATTACTTCTTTCCCTTGTATGTAAATAGTCGAAGCTATTAGTCCTCTCCTCTGAATCTGTTTGGCTCAGATAGGTAATTGGAATGTAACAGCGCATGATAGTCCACTACAACTTGGCTCAAGTCATGTCCCTGGGGTCAAACAAGGCCTAGCCCGTTTAGTTCCTTGATCACGGTATTAGTATTAAGTGAATAAATAATTCAATTTCTATATGAAAGCAGCAGGTTAAGATGTTTGGAATTTGAAATTCAATATGATCTTCATATACCAAGCTTGTTCAAATCGTGCAACTGAGGTCTAAATTTGCCCCGCACTGGTTTAAAATAAAAATACAATATGACCCTCTAGAGGTTTTGCAGTTTTTTTTACATGGCTAACGCACACACACTAAAATAATCTTCATTTTACCAAAACATCATTGCACTTGTTCATTATATTTGTGTCGATGATATCTCGGCTGAATTCTAATATAGTTCTGACAGCATCACAAAACAGCTCTGAACATTAAGATGTTTGTAGTATAATATTGTTCAACCTATGGAACCGCAAGGATCAGGGGTATACAATTTATCTTGTAATGTAGTTTAGAGGTCCTCTACAGTTTGTGTAAATCATTCCCCGGAGGTACATTCTACGCGGCAATGGTCACATGCATTGTATACATTTTAATCGTGACATAACTAATATATCGATAAGTACATGTATCTATAAAACAAACAATAAGTCAGTTTCATCAGAAAATGCCAAGTTTAGGCTAAACGGTGCAATTTGGATGGGATAGAACTTTGGCCAATCTTATTTGTAAAGTGCTACTATTTGCATATACTGATATGTGAATTATGCGAACCCTTTAAATTGCGTATCATTTATATAGCAACATTCCGTTAGTCACTGCGTTGTGACAAAAACATATTTCTGAAGCCAAAAGACCCAGAGTATGAATATATGATGTGTAACAGAATATTGCTCTCCTCTACCAAATATACACGAAGTGAACCTACAGCTTCAACAGAAGGAGCAAAACTTACAATGCGTTTTTTTCTGGCAAGGAACCAATTGCCAATTGATGTAGTAAAGGCACACTTGTTCGCAACAACAAATAAAACTAACAGAATTAAGGTAACCGCCCTGTATAAGTACTAGCACGGCATTTGGGGTTTCGACCGGATTTCGGGAGCTCAAAACCTCACATTTGACCCAGAATTATTAATTAAAAATTAAGAGTAAATTAACAACAATCTTATAACTTCATGATTATAATTTAATAACGACAATACAGTTCAATTTAATAAACATTTTATTACAACGACTGCATCCATCTCCTAAGGTCAAGGTTACATTTAAGAGTTAATAATACGACAAAATGTAACAATAAGCAAATACAACAATCTATATCACAGGTTAACATTGTCAATATATAATGATCAAAGCAGAAGTCTGCGTTGCGATTTATCACCATCCTTGCCATCTTGTTTATTTACATTGGAACTGGAGCGGTCCTGAGTTAACACTCTTACACTTGTTTTGATTTCTATTTGTTCTGGTCTGCAGCAAACCATTGTTAAAATGTTTCCCCTGGAGCCTGTAAGGTCTTGACCCCATATGATTTAAATAAACTTTGTAGAAGTCCAATATCCGATGTTAACACGAAATTAGTTTTGGGTATTTGTTTTAGATTATGAAAAATACATTATTTGGTTATACAATTTTAGAAAAAACACACAATCCGCACACTATGTGAATGGCCAATTTGTACAAAGGGACATAATTTAAACATACTTAAAAGAAGACTTACATACCATGCTTTATACCAAATAAGACACGTGTCATTAAAGAGAAGATTCGTTTAATACTATCATGTGGTTCTTGGTGCGTGGTCAATTTTGACAACATAAGCGTGGTTTTAACTTGGTAGATGGCTACTATATTGTATAACAAACCAAATATTGAACCGCGGGCGTTGCGTTGTTAGAAGAAAACGCTTTTACGCTTTAATGGAAAAATCGTCACCATACCCGTAACAACAAGGACCATTTTCGTAGAATTTGAGACATATAACCATCGTGCGTGTTGGCATTTGTTTTTGTAAACTTATAATTTAGTTTGTCATATGAAATGCGTTTGGAATAAAATTTAAAAAGAAGTGCTTAGGAACGAATTAACTTGAACTGGAGCTTCCGTAAACAGTGATTAAAAATAACTACAAACATTATTATGGTGTGAAATTATTTTATACTAGCAATATAATGGTGTGTAATTATGTAATGCTAGCAATATTTTGGTGCGTAATTATGTAATGCTGGCCATATTTTCATACATATATAACGTATTTTACTGAAATTTACAATACATTACAAATTTAATTTGTTTAAACCGTAAAATTAACATAGTGAGGAAATAGTTTCAATAATCTCTGGTAAGTGATTTAACATTGGTTAACTAGGTGCGACTAGGTGTATTATTTACGTTAACAAAAATGCTTTCAATTTGTTAACATTTTATTACAAACTAACGAAATTTTGTTGAAACAGTCTTTCAGATCTATGTAATTAATTGTTCAGTTTCAATAGCATAAGCAAAATAAATATTTAAAGAGGTCAAGTTAAACAATAGCATGACATAAATGAATTAGTTACAACTTTTTAATTTTAATTATCAATTTTAATTTTAAAAACTCATTTGCATACTTTTAAGCATGAACTTACTTATCAGCCCAAAATCAATTGAAGCTTGATAGCATAATTAATCAATAAATAAATCTCAAGAAACTCTAGTTGAGGAAAAATTCGTGATGGCATCAACTCCTTTATAACAAAACACACATTATTAACAACCAATTATTAAACTGGAAACAGTCAATGTAAATATTTGGGGGTTTAAACAAACTGGACGTGTAGCCGAACCAAACACTTTACCCAGAATTAAGTACAAACTAAACCCCAGCAAACAATCTATATGGGACCCATATGGGTCCCATGTGGGCACCTATATGGGCCCCATGTGGGCTGCCAACATGGGACCCAGATGGGAAGTGAAACCGGGCTCCACATGGGTCCCATCTGGGCTGCCCCATGAAAGTATATGGGGCAGCCCAGATAGGACCCATGTGGAGCCCGGTTGCAATACCCATCTGGGTCCCATGTTGGCAGCCCACATGGGGCCCATATAGGTGCCCACATGGGACCCATATAGGTCCAACATGGGCATCCCTTTTACTCAATATGGGCTACATACAGGCAGCCCTTTTACTCAATATGGGCTACATACGGGTAGCCCTTTTACTCAATATGGGCTACATACAGGCAGCATTGTACTTAATATGGGCTACAAACTGGTGGCATTGTATTCAATATGGGTACACAGAGCCTGTAAAATTTTGGACAACGCATTAATGGAAATTCAGGTTATGTTAGAAATAATATGTAGGCTGCAAACATGAAATACTGTGTTAAATTGAACATCAGACAAAAGATTCTTGTACATGTACTTCCAATTTCATTTTTTAAATGTTTTATCTATTTCTTCTTGCTGGAACAGAGCGATATCAAAGGGTTCAAGAGCTAAATAGCATTATCCTGCAAGAAATACAAGGTTTTTGTTAAAAGACTTAAAAATTTATTAAAGTACTCTCAACTTTTATTCACATAAAGTATTACACACATATACATGGATACATACATAAATAGCAGGAGGATCCCACGTTAACTATTCTACCAGAGAATTCTAAAATAATATGGTGATTCCTAACTTTTTGAATGTAACATCAGCAAAAATATTTTACATGAAGTTGCTAACGAAAACATGTTTCTATCTAATGTTCTATCCGCATGGAGTAATGTTACTCATAATCTATAAACCCAAACCAACAGTTGAACTATTTTATGGAACAATAATGACATAACTTCAAACAATACGACGTTTTTCTATAACATTATATATGTTGACCAGTTATACAACTATAGAATTAAGGACTCCTATTATTTTGATATAAAATATATATTACATATACAGAATACCTTCAAGTATTTTCCTGATGTACTACACATTACTCAAAAGCATACCCATGCATATTAAATCTTTAACCAATACAAATAACACACCATGTACTCAAAGAACATTTGTAGAAAACATACTTGCAAGACTAAACAAAATATTTTATAAACTAGAAATTAAAAACCCTGCAGAAAAATCCAAAAACTCAAATAAATGGCAAATCCTATTTCGAGAACAAGTCCATATTATTATCTTTGATATCTTCATACATTCTAGTGTTTTTCTTAATTGCACATGATATATATATATATATATATATATATATATATATATATATATATATATATATATATATATATATATATATATATATATATGTCTTTTAAAACCTTCAAAAACTGAAATGCTGTTTCTTCTTTTGCAAAGGAATATATACCATTTCATTTCCAGATAAAAAAGAATGTATGCTTTCTTAGAAAATGATCCTTAAAGGAATGGTTTAGGATCAATGGAGAAAGAACTGTCAATTACATTTACAACATTGCTTAATATATTTGATAAAAAAGCTTGAACTATGCAGCAGTCCTAGAAAAGATGGATTGTAGCTTCATCACCAAGATGCTCTTCAAACTCATCTATTTGCTCAAATGTTCCAATTGGAAGACTGATGGCAGTTGCATTGTCTCGTCATCAGTAGCTGACCTAGCCAAGAGCCGATGCAGCATCCGCTTCATTTCCCTGTTCTCGTCTCTCATTGTTTCCAACACCGTTAAAATCTGTGTAACTGCATCTGAAGACAGAGTAAAAACAACTGTACCTAAAATTATGTTGACAATAATATATATCACAGCTGGGTCTTATATAATTATATCGGATGTGTGCCGATATAACAGCAGTGGGCCCGATTTGTCCCAACAGCTGTTGTACAGCTAGGGCTGATTATAGCAACTTGCACCTATATGCCCGTCAACGTCAATTTGTTTCTTTTATTAGTAGAAGTATGTATTATTATAGATCACTAAATGACTGTGTATTTTATATTTTTTCAGCTGGATTATCTGTTTACATCAATTATTTATGTAATTAACTATCATTTTATAAGCAGTAGTTCCAAAACTGAAATTATTTTAAGTTAAAGTTTCAAGCACAAAAATTAGTTACTTTTTCCTATGAACTGGGAAGGCTCTTCAGCTGGACTTAATGGGAGTGACCGGCCTCTGTCATGCACTGCTGGACATTCCTTGTAAAGACGATGTTGGCAAACCAGGTGGTGGTGAATATTTTATTTTCTGAAATAAATTTGTACAATAAACATTACGAATTTAATTATTTCTTAATACACAGACTTTTTTAATATTCTGCAAATATGTGTTTCAATAATCATTAAAATTTGTCAACAGGCAGACAACCTTGGCTTGCGTGCAAGTAATCAAAGACCTATAAAAAAAAACCATTATATTATACGTTTAAATTAATATTATCAATGTATAGTATAAGATAAGTAAGATTTATTAGCATTAGCATGATTACTAATTTAGTGTTCCATTTTTTCAGGCATGCGCCTGTCTGCTATAAATAGTTTGTAGTGAATTTTAGGCAGAATCAAGTTGAATCACGGAGTGTATATTGACAGGAGATGAATCGAGTATTTGACCCTTACTGTAGTAAATTCAATCTTATGCAAGACCTATTCATCCGATTTTATTGGTTTATACGTTATCTTGTTGCTTATTAATTCCTCTTTCAAAAAAATATAACTTTTAGTATATTCCCGTTGTTATTAATGGATTTATAGCGAGTTAAACACAAGAAATACACATTTTATGTTTTACCACCGCGCGTTTTAACGTGTTGTGGCTATCGATCTTTTACGATTAGCGTACAGCGAAGCGCCGAGGTTATACATTTTGATGTACCCACTCACGTCTTTTGTTAAATTATAGTTTCATTTCTCGGCCGATTTTGACAAATTATATATCATTAGAAAGCTTACGTTACGTAGTAAACAGATATATCAATATATATTAAGTTTTTCTTCTGATTTCGACAGCCCGGCGAGTTATAACTTTAACTTTTGCAAATATCATACCGTTTTGGAGTTTTAGAATCTAGATTTACGGTTGACATGTTCGTACTTAATACCAATTTGTAGCGTTTATATTTGGAGTTCAGTTTTAAAAATTACATCTTGCTTAGGAGAATAGAATTCTGTATACGATAGAAAAAAAATTTGTTTAAAAACGAAAGTAATTAAGGAATGAAGGCGGGAAAATGTAGCGCGCGTTCCTAACGCACTGAACTGATGCTACGGTCTTGGCGATTATGCTTTTGTTTAGAAACCGGCCATTTAATTTCTTTTGCCATCTTATTATATTTTTTAGGGAATATATTGTAGTATTTTGTTCACGAAACATATCAATAAAGCTTATTATAAATGAATCTTAATAAATTAACGATTTCAGCTCTTGTTTATAACACAGAAAGGGTGTAAAATTTATGATGAAACAGCGTATATAGCGGACCCTCTCGATATTATTCGGTTTTGCATGCATACTTGAAATAAAATGGGTGTCAAAAACATTCATCGTTTGCTGTTTATTATCAACAAGGTAATTATGTATAATTATTTGAAATGTTATTTACCTTAAATTATCAATTTATTAAAGATTCTTGAAAATCACGGTCCGTGTTACGCGGGTCACTTCGTATTTTGACATCAGGGCATCATGTCCAACTATTGAAAATCAGATTTTTTTCACCGGGACGATGACGGCTTGGATTTAGACAGGCAGACAGATAGTTTATTCAGACTTAAACAACAGTACATCGTCTTCAACTCAAATATATAAATTATTTTAAGACGAATTGTTAGGTGATTACACATATAGCAGTGATGATTCTGAGAATGTTGCCATGTTTTTTATCCGTGTAATCTAGAGTCCATGGTTTGAGCATTTTTATCGCGGTGTTCAATAAAAGATATCTCAATAATCTTGTTTATTGATAGATCTGTGGTTTTATTGCCCCTGTGTTCAGCACAAGCCAATTATCTCGTTATGATCAGATACTGTGCCGACCAATACTAAATAACACTATGGTGTCATACGCCACAGCAGGGACCTATACTTGTATATTGGTCCCTAACCACAGGTGGCAATGTCTGGTCAGTTTACACTTTTTATGATACCTCCATGTCTTCTCGTGGTATTAGTGGTCATTTCTTGGAGTAATGTAACGCCAAATACTCAATTTTGCGTTTATAAGATATGTAGCGTATTGAAAACATTTATAGTCATCTGCCCATACAGATTGCCATAAACTAAATATTGTATAGATGTCAGCCAGCTAAATCACAATAATTATAAGTGCTTAATACCTATACATGTACATTTTAAACCTTTAAAAAATCTAATACTTCACATTTAACGTATTTAGCGGGTACCGGTAAAAAAACTCCGTCATTTCGTAGTCCTATAAAGAGTGTATGGTAGTGTACGGAACAACATAATTAAAAACAGCATTCTCATTTGACCACAACAGGGTTAAATAATCTTTCCGAAAAATACAAATAATACAGAGTTTTAATTTAGAATTCTATATATTTATAACTCTGTTAACTTATAAAGATATTTCAATATACATGCATAGACAGTTGACCGTGATTTTCAAGAATCTTTAAATAATTTTAATTAATTGATAATTTATGGTTAATAACCTTTCATATAATTTTACATAATTACCTTTTTGATAATAAACAACAAACGATGAATGTTTTGACACCCATTATATTTGAAGTATGCAAAGCCGAAAAATATCAAGAGGGTCCGCTATACATTTGTATACGCTGTTTCATCATAAAATTAACACCCTTTCTGTGTTATAATCAAGAGATGAAATCGTAAATTTATTAAGCTTCATTAATACTTAGCTTTATGGATATGTCTCTAGAACAAAATATTTCAATATATTCCATAAAAAAATATAATAATCGTGGCAAAGGAAATTCAATGGCCGGTATCTAAACAAAAGCATAATCGCCAAGACCGCAGCATCAGTTCAGTGCGTTAGGAACGCGCGCTACATTTTCCCGCCTTCATTCCTTAATTACTTTCGTTTTTAAACAATTTTTTTTTCTATCGTATACAGAATTCTATTCTCCTTAGCAAGATGTTATTTTTAAAACTGAACTCCAAATATAAACGCTACAATTATGTATAAAGTACGAACATGTCAACCGTAAATCTAGATTCTAAAACTCCAAAACGGTATGTTATTTGCAAAAGTTAAAGTTATAACTCGCCGGGCTGCCGAAATCAGAAGAAAAACTTAATATATATTTATATATCTGAAAACTACGTTACGTAAGCTTTGTAATGATATATAATTTGTAAAAATCGGCCTAGAAATGAAACTATAATTTAACAAAATACGTGAGTGGGTACATCAAATTTATAACCTCGGCGCTTCGATAGAAGATCGATAGTTACGACACGGTCACGTGACTTAGACACAACAAGATATTTGGCGTAACGGTCCCGTTTCATATCCGTGTAATCTAGAGTCCGTGTAATCTAGAGTCCGTGGTTGAATTAAGCAGTTTAACTAAAAGATTGATCTATGGCGACAAACGAACGTTACGACTTACGTCGCGTAAATAGAAATATATAATTACGTGTATAATATCACAATTTAACAAATTACCGTTTTGAGCGGTGTGTAGAAATACCGAAATCCCCGTAATTACCGAAATCCCCCGAAATCCCCCAATAATATTTATTATTTATCAAAATACTGCGGATATTAAGATAGAATATTGCAAAATACAATCAATTCACTGATGAAAAATTGCTTTTATCCATGTTTGGTAGTGAAAAACTAAAATATATACATAATTATTGGGATTCCGAGCCCGAAATCCCCAGAAATCCCCAATAATATTTATTATTTATCAAAATACGGCGGATATTAAGATAGAATATTGCAAAATACAATCAATTCACTGATGAAAAATTGTTTTTATCCATTTTTGGTAGTGAAAAACTAAAATATATACATAATTATTGGGATTCCGAGTATGAATCCATAGTGCATGTTTTCACAAGCACGATCAGGAACAGAAATCCCCGCTGTAAAGCTCTTCAGGTGTCAAAAAATCATCTGGGTGGCTTTTTGATATATTTAGAAAGAAGAGGTACAGACAAAAACTTAACAACAATATCTAACTTCTTTTAAAAAATATGGACTTGTAGCGGGGATTTCGGTAATTCTACATTCGCCCACAGAGTACCGAAATCCCCCATATTTACATCTGAAAGTGTCAAAAATATCATTTGTATTCTTGGTTTTTGGCTTTGCTTGAATGTTTACGTGCAAAAAATAATATTAATGTTAATTATTAAGCACACTTGACAGCATAAGTTGCCGCTTAGGGGGGATTTCGGTAATTCTACATTTGCCCGCCGAGTACCGAAATCCCCCATATTCACGCCTTACAGGATCACTATGTCATCGGTATGATTGTTTCTTGCCATCGCATAACTGTTAATGTACAAATAATGATATTAATATGAATTTTTAAGCACTCTTGACACCGTACGCTGCCTCTTAGCGGGGATTTCGGTAATTCTACACAAGAGCATAGACACGCGCCTGTACCGAAATCCCCGCTGTACAAACCTGCAAGAGTCAAAAGAATCATAATATTGCTTACTTATTGTAGAAATCAGTCAGAAAGACAAAAACACTATCAACAATATCCCCTTTGGTGACCTAGGTTGAAAAATTATCACTTAGGCCAGGGATTTCGGTAATTCTACATTCGCCCGCCGAGTACCGAAATCCCCCATATTCACGCCTTATATGGTCAATATGTCATTGATATGATTGTTTCTTGGCATCGCATAACTGTTGATGTACAAATAATGATATTAATATTAATTTTTAAGCACTCTTGACACCATACGCTGCCTCGTAGCGGGGATTTCGGTAATTTTACATTTGCCCGCCGAGTACCGAAATCCCCCATATTCACGCCTTACAGGGTCAATATGTCATTGATAATGATTGTTTCTTGGCATCGCATAACTGTTGATGTACAAATAATGATATTAATATGAATTTTTAAGTACTCTTGACACCGTACGCTGCCTCTTAGCGGGGATTTCGGTAATTCTACACAAGTGCATAGACACGTGCCGGTACCGAAATCCCCGCTGTACAAACCTGCAAGAGTCAAAAGAATCATTATATTGCTTACTTATTGTAGAAATCAGTCAGAAAGACAAAAACACTATCAACAATATCCCCTTTGGTGACCTAGGTTGAAAAAGTTATCACTTAGGCCAGGGATTTCGGTAATTCTACATTCGCCCGCCGAGTACCGAAATCCCCGATATTCACGCCTTATATGGTCAATATGTCATTGGTATGATTGTTTCTTGGCATCGCATAACTGTACAAATAATGATATTTATATTAATTTTTGAGCACTCCATACGCTGCCTCTTAGCGGAGTAACGGTGATTTCGATTTACGAGCGAGCACATTTTTAACAGGTTGAATTATCGAAATCCGCGTTCTGACACGTCGTTGTTTGGATCGGGTATTGCACACAGTTCACGTGTGTATTAGCACCCTACTGTAGTCCCGGCGGGGTGCTCGTTATCGACTGCATCAATACACCGGTAAGCAACAAGTTTAATGATATTAGTATTAATTACTAAGCATAAAGAAAGCATTATAGTACTTTCTTATAGTTGTGATAATAATGATATTAATGTTAATTATTAAGCAAGCATATTTTGCCTCTTAGCGGGGATTTCGGTAAATCCACACAAGAACTTAAACCGCTGTACAAACCGTCAGGTGTCAAGAAAATGATTTTATTTTGTAGAAATCAGTCATACAGCCTATCACCCCTGCACAGCACTAAATCACTGCAAAGCACTCAAGTTCTCTCTATATATAAACGAGGTTGTTTGCCAACATAATGAATATGTTGCCCAGCTCTTGCCACGTGGAGGCCACCTCTTGAAAGAGCCAAATTTTGAATTTCGTAAAAAATAGGCCGAAATAGTCCCAAATATTTAAACGAGAAAATAAAAAAAAAACATAGGCCGAACTATATAAATAAGACGTTAAAATTTGCAGATGTTGTTTTGAAATAAAACTGCACAGCTTTAGACAAGCTTGTCTGTCAATGAATGTGTTATCCTCTATTCCAAATCAGAATATAGTAGAATGTAATAATATTTATAAAAAAAAATCCAGGACATACACCGGCATTTTGGCCGGAATGTGTATATACAAATATAATACATAATAAGTGGTACATATCACAAAACCATACAGTACAAATATTTAAAAAATATATATACAACTATGTTACATATACATATGCAAAGAAGGTAGTATAGTTAGAAAAAAAGATAGAAAGATAGAATAAAAAAAGAAGAAAAATATATATATATATATACAACTATGTTACATATACATGTGCAAAGGAGGTAGTGTAGTTAGAATAAAAGATAGAAAGAATAAAAAAATGAAATAAATATATACACAACTATGTTACATATGCAATAAAGGTAGTAAAATTAGAATAAAAGATAGAATACAGAATTTAAAACGAAAGAAAAATATATACAACTATGTTACATATGCATGTGCAAAGAAGGTTGTAAAGTTAGAATAAGAAAAGAACAATGTAATAAAAAAATAGAAAAAATGTATATACAACAGTTACATATACATATGCTAAGAAGGTGTTACATAATTCAAGATCATGCTTGTAATAACAAAGGTGAACAATGATAAAAAACCAGGTATGATTACCATTAAAATTTATAAAGAAATATAAAAGATGGGGCATTTAACTTGTGTTTCATTTAATTCATGATAGAAATATCAACGGAATACATAGGTAAACTATAAGCGGGGTTTTAATTAAATCACAACTTATTGAAGCTGTTAATCCTGCTATCTAATTAGCGGGGTGTTATTAAATTGCCTCCGATTGAAGGTGATAATCTGAATACCGCAGCGGGGAATCTGATTACCCGCTGCGCACATGCGTCAATATGATATAAATGCTTTTGCTACATGTAGCATACCTGGTTTTGTCAAGTGGATAAACATTGAAAACATTAAAAAAATAATACTTACACAAAATTATGAATAAATTAATCGCACATACATACAAATATATGAATGTGTTATCAATGAATCAATGTAACATTTCTTATTTCTAAGTACAACTGCACATGTTTAATTTAATATTTTTTTATTGTTTTCTTTTTGTACTTTTTTTGTAATTTCGAGATGAAAATATATTCAAATATGGAGCAAATATACAATTATATAAAAGCATTGTGTTCGAGACTGGCACACAATAATCATGTTATTTATTCCCGAGTCCGACCTCTTAAAAGTACAATATACGATCTGGTGAAACTCATTGCGTGCGTGCGTGCGTGCGTGCGTGCGTGCGTGACTGACTGACTGACTGACTGACTGACTGACTGACTGACTGACTGACTGACTGACTGACTGACTGACTGACTGACTGACTGACTGACTGACTGACTGACTGACTGACTGTGACTGACTGACTGACTGACTGACTGACTGACTGACTGACTGACTGACTGACTGACTGACTGACTGACTGACTGACTGACTGACTGACTGACTGTGACTGACTGACTGACTGACTGACTGACTGACTGACTGACTGACTGACTGACTGACTGACTGACTGACTGACTGACTGACTGACTGACTGACTGACTGACTGACTGACTGACTGACTGACTGACTGACTGACTGACTGACTGACTGACTGACTGACTGACTGACTGACTGACTGACTGACTGACTGACTGACTGACTCATTATGACAAAGTTTTCGTTTAAAAAATCTATGAACTCGTTCAATATCATCGGCATTTGCAAAAAACTATCAACCTCACATGCATAACAAAGTAATGGCGTAACATACGAATCAAAAAGATTCAACATTATTTTTACGAGAACATGCATAAAGTAAAATACCCAACAGCGGTCGAGCGCAGATTCATGCACTTGGCCGCTAGATGAATAATGTTATGCAGTTAATCTGGGCAAATTTATAATTTCAAAACATTTTTAGTTGATGATTTTTTTCATGTTCAATAAATACATAAGTTCTTTTATCAGCCTGCAACTGTTTCTTATCATAATAGTATATATTACAATAACTCATCAGCGGCCGATCGTATTACACAAAACTGCTCTTTTATAAATATGTCAAGCACGTCCACTTAACAAAAACAATGCGATATTTCTTTATTAAATGTAGCATTTTGCAAAAGTAAAGCGCTTTATATATAACAAATAATCTATTTTTGGTTGGGTAAAAAACAATAACAATTTATAACATGTAAAATTGTACATAATTCATAAAAATAAATAGAATTAAACACGCTTTTATAATTGTGATAAGTGTGCGTGCCATTGAACGTTGAGTGAAGCGAGAGATCCGAATTAAATTAAACATAATTAAAAACTGATACTATTCTGTCAGCTTGTTCCATCGCGCCAATACATTCATTGTTTCATACATTGTGTATAAAACAAAACGATTGAAATTATATTAGAAACCCTATTTTCACATTAAATGACCTTTATAATAACACCAGCAGACCCGAATGAATACACTATACAAATACAATAATAAAACAGGGGAAGTCTACAGTGTGTATTAGCAACCTGCTGGGGCGATCCGTATCTTATTAGTTCATATCGCTCAACTACCGAATAAAATAGTGGGAGTCTACGTTGTGTATTAGCAACCTGCTGTGATGATCTCTATTCTATCAGTCAATACACGGGCAACTAAAAATGTATTCGAAAAATAGGTTTACTGCCTAAAGGACTGATTGTTGTGTCCATTAATAATTAGAAACCTGATACAGAATTATTTTTATTCAGGAATAGCAATAGCCATCACTGAAACTACATCAAAAAACGAGCCGATATTCCTTTATTTCCGTTTCTCATCTCCCGCTTCCGTCAGTTTAGAAATGATGTTTCTAATATGATGTTTACAATACACCATCAGCGGCCGAGCGCAGAATACTGAATTTTGTCGCCCAAAAAATTGGATTGCATGAAGTATAAGGTCAAAATCCTATTGTATTCCAAAAAAATGCCAAGCACGTACACTAAACAAAAAAAAACTATTTCTTTATTTAATGTAGCATTTTGCAAAAGTAAAGCGCTTTATATGTAACAAAGTTTTATTATTTCTTTCTTGTTGATTAAAAAACAAAACAAACGAACAATGTATAACATAATACTTGTACATAATTTATATTAAAAACTAAATGAATCATTGTTTTATACTTTTGTTAAGTGCGCGTGCCATTGAACGTTGAGTACAGCGAGAGATGCGAATTAAATTACACATTATTAAAAAATGATACTATTATGTCAGCTTGATTTAGAAATCATGTTCCAGCGCGCCAATATATTCATTGTTTCATAAATTGTGCATAAGAAAACTATTATAATTATGTCAGACACCCAGCTTTTCACATCAAATGACCTTTCTCATAACGCCAGCAGACCCGAATGAATACACTGTATTTATTCCAAACAGGTAAATAACAAATACAATAATAAAACATAATCAAAGTGTGAATGTGGTTATTAAGAAATAAAACCTAAATTTAACAAATGTATGCCTTAGACACTTATCATTTTATTTTTAAGTGGGACATTATGGAATATTAAATACAGATTATTTATTATTATTTAATTATTATTATTTATTACACAGATTATTCGGAACTGCTGGTTATCCGGAACTGGTTTACAAACTGTAGTAATTATAGCTAGCAATAGTGGCAATAATTTGGTTATGTTCGCGTGCCAGTGAACGTTGCGAGAGGTTCGATATACATTACACATACTTAGTAATTAAAATCTGATACGAATCTGTCAGCTTGATTGTGCTAAAATCATTATTTCTAATAGTGTCAAATAATATAAAATGCGCGTGCCATTACACGTTGAGTGAATACTGCATAAGCGAGGTGTGCATTAAAACTCATATTATTACACTATCATTATTATAAATGTCAGTTTGAAGTGTGCTTACATCTTTATCACTATTGTATCAACTATAGTAACGTCTACGTTTCTTTGTGAAGATACAATGTCAAAACCAAAACAGAGTGTGGGAAGAATAACCGGCATTGGCAATGAAATACATCACATTGGCTGTTTGCACGTGTACGAAGTAACTGACTTGAAATCGAATGATTTCACGCATATATTTCGCAAATATTTTTCGCGCAATGTCAGTCAAACTCTTTTAATGATGAGCGTTTTAAATGCTCTTGATTATTATAAGTTTACTGTATGTCACCACATCTAAGACCACCATCGCCATAACTTTATATGTCTTTTTCTGACAAAATTGGGCTTAATGCCAATTAGGGACGACACTTTCCGCTTTTATGGTATTTTTAGTTTCAAGGAAGTCCCTCCTTACCAATAAGTTTACGCGGAAAGTGTCGTCACTGATTAGCCTGTGCGGACTGCACAGTCTAATCTGGGACGACACTTTACGCACATGCATCATATAATCGCTCATGAATATAATTATACATATGACAAGGCTCATATAATCGCCGACAAAAACAAAAAAGGGGTGGATTATATTGACATTGTAATAATAAACACAATTTTAAAACTAACATTACAAGGAATTTTCGTTGATACACGTATAAAGTTTTCGTCTTTTCCATGTCAATGTAAAAATCAGACCGGCCCTACTGTCATACATGTACCTTCCATATTTGCAATGGAATTTTCATTTATTTCAGATGCCTGGAGAATTGCGATTTTTCGCTAAGGGGGGAATGACGGCAGCACGTCCTGACGTCGAGTTGCTACAGGAACTAAAAACCAGCCGCACGTTGTCGTGGTGGTTCTGGGTGGTTCTGGGTGGAAACGACATATGCACTAGTTCGTCGCCTGCGGACATTGTGTCGTCTCTACTAAGGCTACAGACGCAGCTCCACGAAGCAGGAACCACACACGTGCATTTCTGCAACATTTGTGAGCGGGGTTATTTTCCGAAGGACCGTGCAATGACAAAGAAATGTTTTAATGCACAGAGAATCAAAATCAATGACTGTCTAAACAAAAACGCGTGTGTAATAGAACTGAAAAAGATTCGATTTCCAGCAGATTACCTCACCGATATGGTGCACATGAATGAAGTTGGCAATACTAAACTCTTTAGGCACATCAGAGGCTTTTTATTTGGACTTTAAATAGTTCACTGTATTGTCATTCTTGTTTGTTTTGTATTTTGGTATTAAGTATGATTATTGCTTGTTTTGATTTTGAAATAAACGCTTTCTGGCAAATAAGCATCGTTTTAATTGTAATACAAATAAGGCACATTTAACATACAATATGTCCAATAACATATAATACAATAGTTCTTTTTTTCAAGTAATATCAGCCTCGCTATTTTGCGATTTCAATTGACGTTTTCGTAAAAATTGACGAAAGCTAACCCTGAAGCGAATTAATAAACACCCAATTCTGTCATTTCCTGAGGTATTGTATTCTCACAGTTCACTTGTTGCTTACCGGTGTATTGATGCAGTTGATAACGAGCACCTCGCCGGGACTACACTGGGGTGCTAATACACACGTGTACCGTGTGCAATACCTGATCCAAGCAACAACGTGTCAGAACAGGGATTTCGGTAATTTAACCTGTTTTAAATACGCTCGCTCGGATATCGAAATCACCGTTACTCCGATAAACGATCATTATTTATCATGCTTATGTACAAAGTAAAATCAGTTGAATGTTTCCGATTTTTGAACAAGAAGTCAATTGCTGCATCGAATCCATTTAAGTATGAGTAAGAAACGGGATCTAGGAAATCTAGGTTATTCTACATTTTATAATTACCGAAATCCCCGCTACGAGGCAGCGTATGGTGTCAAGAGTGCTTAAAAATTAATATTTATATCATTATTTGTACATCAACAGTTATGCGATGCCAAGAAACAATCATACCAATGACATATTGACCATATAAGGCGTGAGTATGGTGGATTTCGGTACTCGGCGGGCGAATGTAGAATTACCGAAATCCCTGGCCTAAGTGATAATTTTTCAACCTAGGTCACCAAAGGGGATATTGTTGATAGTGTTTTTGTCTTTCTGACTGATTTCTACAATAAGTAAGCAATATAATGATTCTTTTGACTCTTGCAGGTTTGTACAGCGGGGATTTCGGTACCGGCGCGTGTCTATGCTCTTGTGTAGAATTACCGAAATCCCCGCTAAGAGGCAGCGTACGGTGTCAAGAGTGCTTAAAAATTAATATTAATATCTTTATTTGTACATCAACAGTTATGCGATGCCAAGAAACAATTATATCAATGACATATTGACCCTGTAAGGCGTGAATATGGGGGATTTCGGTACTCGGCGGGCAAATGTAGAATTACCGAAATCCCCGCTAAGAGGCAGCGTATGGTGTCAAGAGTGCTTAAAAATTAATATTAATATCATTATTTGTACATCAACAGTTATGCGATGCCAAGAAACAATCATAGCAATGACATATTGACCCTGTAAGGCGTGAATATGGGGGATTTCGGTACTCGGCGGGCAAATGTAGAATTACCGAAATCCCCGCTACGAGGCAGCGTATGGTGCCAAGAGTGCTTAAAAATTAATATTAATATCATTATTTGTACATCAACAGTTATGCGATGGCAAGAAACAATCATACCGATGACATAGTGACCCTGAAAGGCGTGAATATGGGGGATTTCGGTACTCGGCGGGCAAATGTAGAATTACCGAAATCCCCCCTAAGCGGCAACTTATGCTGTCAAGTGTGCTTAATAATTAACATTAATATTATTTTTTGCACGTAAACATTCAAGCAAAGCCAAAAACCAAGAATACAAATGATATTTTTGACACTTTCAGATGTAAATATGGGGGATTTCGGTACTCTGTGGGCGAATGTAGAATTACCGAAATCCCCGCTACAAGTCCATATTTTTCAAAAGAAGTGAGATATTGTTGTTAAGTTTTTGTCTGTACCTCTTCTTTCTAATATCAAAAAGCCACCCAGATGATTTTTTGACACTTGAAGAGCTTTACAGCGGGGATTTCTGTGCCTGATCATGCTTGTGAAAACATGCACTATGGATTCATACTCGGAATCCCAATAATTATGTATATATTTTAGTTTTTCACTACCAAAAATGGAAAAAAACAATTTTTCATCAGTGAATTGATAGTATTTTGCAATATTCTATCTTAATAACCGCAGTATTTTGATAAATAATAAATATTATTGGGGATTTCTGGGGATTTCGGGCTCGGAATCCCAATAATTATGTATATATTTTAGTTTTTCACTACCAAACATGGATAAAAACAATTTTTCATCGGTGAATTGATTGTATTTTGCAATATTCTATCTTAATATCCGCAGTATTTTGATAAATAATAAATATAATTGGGGATTTCGGGGGATTTCGGGCTCGGAATCCCAATAATTATGTATATATTTTAGTTTTTCACTACCAAACATGGATAAAAACAATTTTTCATCAGTGAATTGATTGTATTTTGCAATATTCTATCTTAATATCCGCAGTATTATGATAAATAATAAATATTATTGGGGATTTCTGGGGATTTCGGGCTCGGAATCCCAATAATTATGTATATATTTTAGTTTTTCACTACCAAACATGGATAAAAACAATTTTTCATCAGTGAATTGATTGTATTTTGCAATATTCTATCTTAATATCCGCAGTATTTTGATAATTAATAAATAGTATTGGGGATTTCTGGGGATTTCTGTGGATTTCTGGCTCGGAATCCCAATAATTATGTATATATTTTAGTTTTTCACTTCCAAACATGGATAATAACAATTTTTCATCAGTGAATTGATTGTATTTTGCAATATTCTATCTTAATATCCGCAGTATTTTGATAAATAATTCGGGGGATTTCGGTAATTACGGGGATTTCGGTATTTCTACACACCCCGTTTTGAGTGTTTTCTTTTGGATGTTTTCGCGAGGCGGAATTAACATCTGCGCATGCGCATATTATTTAAATACTTTATTTTTCTGCGCGATTATTTAAATTAAAATTATCTCTTGAAAATGACTTCATATTAATCATAGTATATACATTATTTGAAACAAAGCCATATCAAAAACAGAATTTTCAAAAAAATGTGCGCCCGATAGCTGATTTTGTCCTTTGTTGGGCGGCCCAAATGGGACCCGTATGGGACCCATATGGGCTGCATATTATTTGCTTATGCATTGATTTTCTATTTTTGGGTAAAATATTAGCATGTTGAGATCAAGTTTGTCATAAATACGTTTTAAAAAATTAGTTTTTAATCAAATAAATAAAAGTTTATATCTTTTTCCCGATAGCGCAATAATATGGGACCTATATGGGACCCTTAAGGGCATTCCCATATGGGCTAACCCATATAGGTCCCAAATGACTCCCATTTGGGCTTACCCATATGGGTTTGCCCAGAAACAGCCCGGTAGCTGATTTTGGCCTTTGTTGGGCGGCCCAAATGGGACCCATATGGGACCTATATGGACTGCATATTATTTGCTTATCCATTGATTTTCTATTTTTGGGTAAAATATTAGCAGTTTAGATCAAGTTAGTCCAGCATACGTTTTAAGAAATGAGTTTTTAATCAAATAAATACAAGTTTACATCTTTTTCGTGATAGCGCACTAATATGGGACCTATATGGGACCCTTATCGCCATTGCCACATGGGCAAGCCCATATAGCTCCCAAATGACTCCCATATGGGACCCGTATGGGAACCATATGGGCCGCATATTATTTGCTTATGCATTGATTTTCTATTTTTGGGTAGAATATTAGCAGTTTAGATCAAGTTAGTCCTACATACGTTTCAAGAAATGAGTTTTTAATCAAATAAATACAAGTTTACATATTTTTCCCGATAGCGCAATAATATGGGACCCTTGTGGGCATTCCCATATGGGCTAGCCCATATTGGTCCCAAATGACTCCCATATGGGCTTACCCATATGGGTTTGCCCAGAAACAGCCCATATGGGACCCATATGTGCATGTTTGCTGGGACATGCGTATTGAACGATCTCAATAAGCAAATAAAAAAGAGTGAATGCCATAATGTGACTTATTAAGTTGGTTTCGTGTCGAAAGTAGTCTATCAAAATCTGTTTAAACGATTCAGAGATAGGTTTAAAGAAATACGTAGATTGATAAATATGGTTCAACTTTAAAATATATTAAAGTACAGAGTTAGAAATACATCTACACAAAATTGTTTCATCAACATAAAAAAAACAATGTTACACTTCTAAGAGCCTATGAAGACTGTAATATAACATTGAAGATGTGTACGGCGTTGCGTTCTCCTGTAGCCAAACAGTTCACATCGAACTGTTGTTATATGATATATAGCAAACCATGACACTCAATAAACACTTAGAGAGGATTAATTCCTTTTTCTTACGAAAAAGGCATTTTACAGGGTGCTGAATCAACGGGGTTTAAAGAAATTTACACACGGGCTGGACAGAATGTAAACACACCGTTAAGTACTGTATTTTTGCAAACATCTCAAGCTATTGAAATACATTTGCAAAAATCTTTAGTGCATAACAGACAATTTTTCTTGCCTTACAGTTTGTGCCGATATCTTAACGTATAAGAATAAATCGTTAAATGTGTCTGAAATCGGTGACAAAAGTTCACGTTGCGTGAAGGATATTCGTGCAGTATACATGGATTTTATTTTAACAAGAACACATTCTTATTAAATAAAAAAAATTCTGATGTATTTCACGTTGCCATACGCAGCTTAAAAATCTATCTGTTATCCACTAGTTGAAATTCTTAGGAAAAATTGTTTTAAAAGGTTAATTGGAATAAAAGCAGCACTTAACGGTGTGTTAACTTCTATTTTCGTTTAATTGGGAACCCAACAGTCATGTGATCCTGCAACCTGTTTATCTCTCAAGTAGATCGATATATCAAATCGAGTGTTAATGTTCAGATGTAAAATACTCTCCGTTCATTTTTGAGCATTAAACCTATGGTAGACACAATTTACTTGTGTAAGCATTGGTGGGATCACACTGATAAACATTATAGATAGCAATCGGATTTTCATTTTAACCTGAGAACATTGTGTGTATTGTATGGAGAGTAGCAGTTAGGTTGAGAACCAAAATGGCGGAACGAATGGAAACGCCATTACAATTAGCGTCGGATAGTGTGTATGATTGTCTTTGTTTCGGATGCGAAGAGAGCGGTCTGCAAATCGAGGCTCAATATTTCTGCAAAAGGTGTCAACGCCACTTTTGTGAAAATTGCGTCGGTCATCATAATCAAATTTTCAAGAACCATGTCGTTTTAGGGAAGGGAGATAAATCAGACTGGTCCCATACAGAAGCAACGATGAACTACATAACACTGTGTGAACAACATCCTGGAGAGACGATTAAGATGTTCTGTAAGGGTCACAGAAGGCTGTGCTGCATTTATTGCTTACACTCGGATCATAGGTCGGTTGTAGTTTTAAGTTTAGTCATATTATTACAGTTGCAATATCAGTAAATTGTATCAATTAAATGACTATTTGTTATACTTAAAGAGAAGAGTCCTTCTTACAAATATGTAACTTCGCTTTATTCAGCACCGACCTAGTATTCGATTACCCCATCAGTTTTCTAAGTCGTCAATTATTTCTATAAAAATAGAATAGGAAAATAGAACTACACGGAAAATCCCAAAGTAATTTTAAGCAAACATTGTTTTGTTATTTAATCGTGCCAAGCCTAATATATTACATAAAAATAAGACACTAAACTGTTTGTTCTGTTTATCACCCCACTACGTCCCCGATTTAAAAGAAATAATGAAAAACATACTAAAAAACTGCAGCTTTAGCGGAAAAGAATATGACTTTTGTCGTTTAACGTGTAAATAAAGATGTCATGAGTACGTTATATTAAACAAAAATCTGATTTGATTTTACTAAAAATGATTACTTCATAGTTTATTCCGAGTAATATGACCATCCTCCACACATGACTGATATAAGAGTCCGCCGCGCGTGACAGCTATATTTCAGATTGCCAAAATAAAGGAAAATATTCATAAGTAGTATATATCCACACGCATAGAGGATATTGAGTCGGATGGATTTGTTTTATTCATTTAAACAGCATTGACATATAGCCTGGTGGTAAGGTTAACACCGGAATAAAAACGTGTGTCCGTTTAGTCTTAGAAAGTGATTTATTTTTGTTTTTTATGCGAATGATATATACTGTATGCGTGTATGCGTACTGCTCGAAAAAAATGTCCTCTTATTCTTCCCATCATTTCTAGTTATTGCTTTTTTTAAAGAAATACTAAAACGCTGAACACATGTTAGTTTATTGCATCCGTATTACTTTATCGTAGTCTAATAAAGACATTAGACGTTGGACGCGAACTGACACATATTCGCATAAGAACGAGTATATTACCAACATACGAAGAAGTACAATATTTCGATAGGGATGAACGTGTTTTCAGATTGAGTTATCACTTGATCTTGATATCGACTTTACTCGCTACGAAATTTCTTAGCGGGATTACAAAATTAGTGCTCACGCTAAGAAAATTTGTAGAGTAGAGTCGAGATATAAATCGAATATTAATACGAAATAAACGGTTATCACTTACTTTCTGATATGGCTGGCAAGTGAGCGACATTTAAATATTCAACAAAAGTAATGAAGGATATAAAAACAGCTAATAATACCTGTCTCGACAATGACGAAGCCATCTTGACTATGACGTGATTATCCCATTTGGTTTTGCTTTGTTGCTCGTAGAAACAGGATGAACGATCTATTCAACGGACATTGCAAAGCCTAATTTAAATAATGTGAAACTTCTGTGTCCCCGAGGGGCTTATCAACAGTACGAGATCGTTTAGGTTCATTTGGGGGTTTTGGAAATCGGTCTGCAAAAGTACTATAGTTCACCAAATCACTCAAAAATCGAGGTTTCAAGGCGGACTGTTGTATCTGTTTAGTACTTTTATTGAGAAACAGTAGTTTAACACTCAAACCGCATCCGCGCCTGAAAGGAGTTCGCGGAAGAGTATACTTTTCATAACTTTATAGACAAGAGAAAACCGCCACAGGTCTTTTTTATGAAATACTAAGCAGGTCATGTCATCAGGGCCGAAGCGCGCGGGCGTGATGGAAATTCGTCAGGTAATCGCCGCTAGCGCCGCTGACATGCTCTACCTAATATATTATAATATATGTATCTACATTTGGAATCTAAAATATAGCTGTCACATTTAGATAAAAATATTATTTACACTTACGTGTACTCTTTGTTTGGGGAGCACTGTGGGTAGATGAGGTGGACCCATGTTCGCACTTGTTGCATCTTCCACCGATAGGTGGAAGTGTGTTATACGCGCGCTTGTCCCCTTTCACGTAGTCAGTAGCTGACTTGATTTGAGAAAGTAACATCATTAAGTAATTGACCGAGATCATAGAGAGGAAACCTTACTGTAGATTTTTAAAGGCGCGATTACATAATTTGGATGCCTATGCAAATACTATAATAACACAACATCATATTTTGTTAAAATCTTCATATTTATCGTTTCATGCCATAAATCAACATTTTGACCCGGCTTAACGTTTCACTATCAATGTGCTCTCAGTAACCCACCATGTTTCATGTAAAAATTAAGTGTTCGTGTGTCGTATAAAAAAGACTTATTTAAGATAAACTGGTACTATTAAGACAAGTAATTAGGCATGAGTTTGTAAGCAATGCATACAACATTAGATTAACAATTATCCGCAAACGATATTACCAGGCCTACAACAAAAAATTACCTTTCATCAACTCATTTGAGTACACGCTATGTACATACTGAATGTATCTATAAAACATTACTGCGTCTATGTAAAAATCATAACTCCTTATGAAGATATTTGTCTATCTATTATCTAACCTTATCAACCATACCATCTACCTAATCATCATAATGTTAATTGGTATTTTAATATTGATAAAATATTCCATTAAAATATTCACTTTTTTCACCACCTACAGGTTATGTGAACAAGTAGTTCGTATCGGGGAAGATGCAGAAGAATTTGACGTGGAAGATCATTTTAAGGAACTCCCGGAAAACATTCTCGCTAAATGTGAGAAGTTTAAATTGGAACACATTGACATGGAAAAGCAGTTGGAGACTCTTCAAATCAGTTATGATGAAACACTTCTAGAAATCGCTTCTTTCCAAAAGAAAATGACGGACGTAATTGAGAAACTGGGGCAGTGTTCAACATCGGAACTTGAAACAATGTTTACAAGAATTAATGAAACCTGCAAAAATGAAATGCAGCGTCATACGGAGATAAATCAAAGATATAAACTTCTTCAACGAGGTATTGAATGTATAAAACAGGAAAATAAGCAACTAGTGTTTATATTGTGTAAGAAATATGATACGCTTTCTGAAGAAACAGATTCGCTGTATGAACGAAAGGACAACAGGGACATTAACTTCAGGTTCCAGTATGAGGCCTCAATGTTGCAATTAGTTTCTGAATTAGGTAGTCTTGGAAAAATTCAGACATACAGGAACAATCCTAATCAAGTAATTAAAGTATCAGACATGACCAAGCATGATATTAGAGTCTGCTCAGATTCCGGAGATTCCAACAAAGCTACGATCATTGACATATGTGAATTGGCCGACGGTGAATTTATAATAGCTGACAGTTTTAACAAGAAAGTTAAATTGTTAGATGATTCGTTTAAAGTTGTGTCTCATCTTAGTTTTCCGAGGACACCAAGACAAATGTGCAATGTAAGTGCATATAGCGTGGCTCTAATATTTGACGATAGGGATCTGAACTTTATTCGAGTAAACAGGCAGCGCATAATGGTAGAAAGAATAATAACATTCGAGCACCTCTGCTACGGTATTGGATACCACAACGACGAAATATTTGTTACAGATGCGGAAGAAATCTACTGCTATAACCTTGAAGGACAATGTAAACATGAAATCTCCCTTGCACAAGGTATGCTTTAAAGATGTTTATAAGCTCGCCTTTTCACAACGCGTCCACGGTTAGCTTTTGTGATCCCGTTTGTCCGACGTGCGTCGTCAGTGAAGCCTAATAAATTCCATTCAACCATCTCCTAAACCGGAGGCAAGATTTTAAAGAAACTTCAAATGAATAATCATTGGGTGACCCTCGTCAAGACACTCCGGTCTGATATTTTAAAATGAAAAACTTAAATAAAAATCTTCCCAAAAATCGCAAGGGTCTGGGATAATATTGAGTGTTAAACATCGTTATTTGGTTATCTTTGAAGTTTTTTTTCCAAATGTGTCATCGGACTCAACACTGACCCCGAGCCAGGATTTATATAGACTCATATAGGAAAACCTGTAAAAGAGGTCTTACTATACGTTTACAATGGTAATGGGTTTGAATGTTTTGTTTGGAGCTTACTATGATGGTCCTGTTCCAAGTTTTGTTAAAAACCTAATTCAAAAATCTCTGAAAGCACTCGGTTCAAAAGTTGAACATTTGGTGTCTACTATTGTTTGGTAGCCCTCTTCTAAGACTGTTCAAATATTACTTCTGTGAAGGAGCATGACCACGGCCTGTGGGTCGTATGATTATTTATATTCGCTTATATAGATGCTACCAAATAGCGTTAACAATCTCCTCTGATGGTCCTGTACTACGTTTGTTCAAACAATGCCAATGTGGTTTACATAAGCCGTGCCCCTACAGTAACGTGTTTCCCTTATATACATATAAGGTAATATGGAAAGCTTTAAAGATCCTCCTTCTGAAACCGTCTTGCCCAGATTGGTATTTCGCTTAAAATATCTTATGTTCAAGTCATGTCCCTAGCCTTAGGATTTACTCGAGTCCCTTATTTGTATAAAGTGAATATATACAAATATTTCCCCTAGAAACCGTAAGGCCCAAATATTTGGCATTTGTTCGAGAATATAATATAATGGTGCTATGCCGATTCTCTTAATGTCGATTATACATAATCATCAGCAGACTTTGCAGCTTCATTTTTTTGGATATAGTGTAACCTTATGAACACTCTTAAGTACATATTTGTCATCATTAATCTTAAAACTTTCTCAAATACATGCCCTTATGATATCTCTTTTTTTCTTAAAGACAAATCACACAATCTGGCTGCTCAGAACTTTAAAGATGTGTATAGTAAAGTGTCAGGGATTTAATATTTAGTGTGTTACATCGAATAGTGGAGCCTTTGTTATCTCTTTATTCAGCACGTACGAGATACCAGTTTTTTTTTTAGAAAGATGGGAAGACGCTGGACGCTGGGTAAAAGGGGAAAATCGAGCGCGAAAGAGACATTTTTGGGGAAAAAAATAAAAACTGTTCATTTCAATGTCTATAACTCACCTACAGACTTCAGGTTTTTTTTTAAGAAAAAGAGGTATGTCTCTGGCCTTTTTGTTCTTAAACACATGAACAAGTATGATATTAAAGTCAAAGTCCTAAATAAAGTTGCAGGTGTAGATCTTATAATGGGAAATGTTTTCAACTGGGGCCGGGGAACGATGTCAATATTATGATTTCAATCTCATGATCATATGAATGGGTTGACGATCTAGATCAGCTACAGTATTGGAAGGGAAAGGTGCGGCAGCTGACGATTGTCTACTTTCACTTTCACAATAATCCGACAGTATTAATCGATGTTGATTACATGTACCTCCGAATCCTGCTTGGATTCAACGGTTTTTGATGATTCATTCTTAAAAAAATGCGTCAACTCAATTAATATTTTCCGAGTCCGAACGTTTTATTTTGTTCGTGTATGAACGCCAATTGTGAGACTTTTTTTTCGGCGTAAGCTGCATAAGCCAGCTTTTCACCCTGACTTGACCTTTGTAAGTGTCCAATAAAATTCAAATAAAATTTCCCGCGGCTAGGTACGAATGAATACACTTCATTTATTCCATTGGCTGATTTGAGTATACCACCAGAACATTGGAAAAATATCCGCGTCTTTGTAACACTGTTTTACTGTACGAAACAATTTTATCTCTAATGAAAAGGCTTAATAGATAGAACAGTTTTACACTCAATTCTCGACATCAATACAGTTTGTGCGTACACCTTTTATTTTCAGAGTATTACCAGCGCAAAAGCGTTTATACTTAAAAGGCTATGTTCTCATATTTAGTACTTACTTCCATATTCCTGTCAACATATTAACATGTAAAAGTATAAAGAGCAGTGGAAGCGAGGCCTCACTTTAAAGAATTGCATTTCAACCCGCGAGGTTTCGGGTCAAGTCGCGGACATTCAGAGTTTATATACAGGTCATCACCGGAGTTCGCGGTCAGTAAAATAATCGTTATATAATAAAGACGCTATCCGTGAACTAGGTGACCTGGAATTTTCTTTAGACCAGAAATATGTTAAAAGAAGATATTCAGCAATATAATTATGGTATGTCAATAATAGATTCTTAATGTGTTTTCAACAATACAATGATAAATATTATTTTTAATAAATTTAACAATAATTATTCCACCATATTGCCTAATGTACTAAAGTGATATTATGAGCATGTAACAGTTTATAGGTGTCTATCGCAACCGTTGATTATTTTTGATGTTTCTACTTCATATACACTTATAGTAATTAATGCAGCATCAACATACTAAAACAATATACCAGAAAGAGAAAAATAATGCATTTGAATATTAACCGTACTTTCGTTTGACAACTGATCATGCGTTTACGAGTTGAACCTAAATTTAGTTTTAGTGCAGATTTGTTCATACGACACAAAGACACAATATTGTTTTACGGATCATTTCGGCTTACAGGACTGGGTGGGTCACGTAAGAATATCGAATATAAAATATATTTTTATAAACAACTGGTAGCAAGGTGAGTTGCAGATAATTGATCAGTAACCACATTTTAACTAACTATTTTGACCTGTTAATTCTTTTCAGCTCAATTCAACAGTGCAAAATGCCCATAATATCACTTTAAGCATGAGCACGATGATTCTCGAGACTGTTAATAATCGAATCAAATAGCAATGCCCGACAGACCACTAAAACAGGTTTGTTCTCGTGTGGCCGGTTGACTCATATGTTTAAATTTCACTTCCATTCTTCTTTTGGTTTTCTGTTTTGTATCTATAGGTTTATGACCAGCAATATGTTATAATGTAAAATAAGCCGCGAAAACTCCCCGTAACATCCCGTACTGCGTGTGATGCAGCTAAGAACTGCACAGAAAAAGACATTCGCTATCCTTGATCTCATTCATTAAACTATTTACGCCGTATATCTTTTTTAAAGATATTTCTTGTCTGTTTTAACGTTTATATCTTGGCTTTCACATAACCCGGATGAAAATTCGACTGGTTTCCGGTAATTAATTGACGAAACACCCTTCTCGCGCAAGACAGGAATCCAGTAAAATAGTCACATGATTTATACGATTAGTTGCCCGGTTTCCATGACGTAATATAAGAGCTATATATAGAATCACTGGGATTCCCAGGTGTTCGTCGGGAGAGAGAGAGAGAGCGAGATCGTTGTACATAGTACAAATTGGATAAGTGTCGACTTCCCAAAAGAAAAAAAACATTTCTTTGAGGGTAAAATATTATATTTTGGTGAAAAATTATATTTTTGGAGGGGAAATGGTATTTTTAGGGGAAAAATTGAAACATTTAAAATCATAAATGAAATTTCTCCACCTTTGTTAAATGATTTAATTGTTAAGAGACAGTCAACCATAAATTTTAGATATACCAATATTTTACAGATACCACAGGTACGCACAACAACATATGGTAAAAATTCTTTTAGATATGCTGCCCCCTCGCTGTGGAACTCCCTACCAGAAGATTTTAGAAAATGTACAAATTTTTCGCAATTTAAAACTTTAATTGGGACATGGAATGGAAAAATCTGTAGGTGCAAATGCTGTAGACTGAATGGGATTTCCACAGCAAGGGAGCATCACATCACTTAGTTTCAAGTACACTTTCTGCTATAATGTTATATAATGTCAGTTTTGCTTAGCTTTGTGTGCTTTGGTTGCTTAGCATGCTCTATATGCTTTATTTTTACTTAAATGTTATATGCTGTTAGTGTTTTTCTTAGCTTTGTATGCTTTGTGTGCTTTGCATGCTATATATGCTTTGTAGGCCCTATATGCTTTATATGCTTTGTGTGATCTGTATGCTTTGTACACTTTGTGTGCTTTGCATGTTTTTTGTGTGCTTTATATACTTTATATGCATTGTTTGCATGTATACTTTGTGTGCTTTGCATGTGTTTCTTGCTCTATATACTCTATATGCCTTGTTTGCTAGGTGTATTTTTGTGTGCTGTGTATGCCTAGTATATTTTGTATGCCTGGCATGCTTTATGTGCTTTATTTGCGTTGAATTGCTATGTATGCTATGTATACTTTATGTGCCCTACGCTTTGTATACTCAGGTTGCTTTGTACGCTCCGTACGCTTTGTATGCTCTGCATTCTATGTATGCTCTTTATGCTTGATATGTTTTTTATGCTCTGCATGCTGTGTCTTAGTTGATATTTTATTCTTTCTCTTAAAAAATTATCTGACTTTTAATGTAAACAAATCTAAATTTTTTAGTACCATATCTGATGTTGTAATATCATGCTATATATTTATATGTATATCTGCCTTTTAATTGTAGAACAAATTGTTTCCAGTCTTTCAGCTTTTATACACTTGTTATTTCTTATTCATCATGTTTTATAGTCGGTTGTACAAGCTGTCTGAGCTTATGTTTGTTGTTTAACCCTTGCCGACTCAAAATAAATCTTATCTTATCTTATCTTATCTTTTAAAAATTCTGGTAGGGGAAGACGCCGAATATCGGCGTCACTTTCTTAGTAAAAAAAAACCCTGGATACTTACTCTTGCTTTTACCTCTCTACAGCCCGCAAGTGTGCGGTAAGCCCAGATGGGACAACTGTATACGTCACAACTTTTCAAAAAGGTTGGAACTCGTGCCTTACATTGGAGAAGGCTGAAACTCTTCAACCCCCTTCTGGTGAAATTGAACTTAACAGACCTGATGGAGTACATGTCACTTCCAATGGGCAGGTGCTTGTCTGTTGTGGTGTATTTTGGGGATCTGGGGAAGTCGTGCAACTTGATTCGGAAGGCAAAGATATACTGGCAAGATTTTCCGTAAGCGGTTCTCCTCAATGTGTGTGCTACAGCAAAGAAAAGGGAATTCTGCTGGTGGGTCTCTATAGCAGTGACACAATACATGTGTTTGAAACAACCAGATGATAGTTCTTTAACGCAAAAGTGTGAAGGTGTCAAACAACTTGTAACTGACTCTGAATGAGTGAATGTAGTATTAAAAATAAGGAATAATTAAGTACACATAGTGTGCATGAACGATAATCATCAAGCTGGCTTGTATACGTTTGAAGCCTTTTAAACATTATTAATTAGGCGATTTCACACATATATTATTTGTCCAAGATGTTTTCTGTATTGGTGAAAGGGTTAACTCTATTTCAGCTGACAGACAACGCATATTTGTTATAAGGTCAACTATTCATCACATAGTTCGGAATTCATAACCGTAGTTCTTGATGGTTAAGGTTTGCTTGCAGCCCTCCATAGATGTGTCACAAATCTGCGAGATCACATTGCCCAGTCCGTAATTTGACCGAATTGTCCGCCGTAAAAAGAGAATACAAAGTTTATTTTTCGTTATTATTTTCAATGATCATGATTGAAAAGATATCGATAAACATAACCGACAGTTTTCTTTTAATGTGTATGCTTTTTCCAAATATTCATTTATTTTTTAAAGGATCAAACTTGTGAATTGCGCTGGAATGATAACGTTACGTCAAAAGGTACAGTGAACTCGATCTACAATTTTCAGAGTTTTTCACAGTTAGAAATGGTGAATTATCTTTATAAGATCACTGATATTTCACTTTAAACTACGGAAAAGCTTTTTTTAGTTTATTGTTTGTGGATCGTTAAAATGTTACGTTAGGCATAATAATACTATCAATTTTCCTTTATTTAACATTCAATGTTTAGATGTGTCTTGTTCTGAGAAAACTGGGCTTCATTCATGTGCGCAAAGTGTCGTCCCAGATTAGCCTGTGCAGTATGCACAGGCTAATCAGGGACGACACTTTCCGCTTGAATAGTATTTTTAGTTTCAAGGAAGTCCCTCCTTACCTAAAATCAAGTTAAGGCGGAAATTGTCGTCCCTGATTAGCCTGTGCGGACTGCACAGGCTAATCTGGGACGACACTTTACACACATGCATTATGCCCAGTCTTATCAGAACAAGACACAAATGTTTACGGCCTACGTTCTGTCCTTAGTATCCATAGGATGATAAAATACAGGCGTGTGTAACAACCTAACAAGATTTCTGTAACGCCTATATTTGAAAATCTAAGACAACATGCATTTGACAATGGCCGAGTACATAATACTAATGATATGTATTGTTTATTCCTCTCGTTCTTTTGTTTATTATATATTGCTCGGGATTGATATAATCGCTTCATTTCTATATGTGATCTTGTATGCTATCGGAGCATTGTTTTATTTTAATGTTGTACATCTTGTTTATGTAGGCATTTATTTTTAATCGTTTTGTTTTTATGTGCATTAAAGGTCCACCGTTGATGTATATAAATGTCTCAATGTTTCAATTTATTTCAGAAAAAAATCCTTTTAAATCTTATTTCGGGTGGATTTATTAATGTTTATGAGACATACTTTTACAAAACCTGTATTAATTAACAAAAATTATTGCTATTTGTAAGTCTTTAATTATATCTTTTCAAAATGAATTGTATTTTTGCTGCTATGACCACCGTTCCCAAACAAAGACATTCTACTTGGAATTGTCCAGCCACAAATTGTGACATGAACGCTGATTTTGTCATGGAACGGTTAAATTGTTTATGGTATTTAGTATTGTATCAATCTCTTTTGTACGGAATAAAGATAATAAGACAGACATACACTTTGTTATATCTGTTAAATGTTATCGATTTGTCTTGTTGGGTGGCTAGTGACTTGTTAAAATGTATCACTTAAACGTTTTGTCAGCCAATTTTGCGCATCAAAAATATTATTTACTTTTATTATTCGAATCCAGTTAAGTGGTTTAGTACTTTATATATGTTTAATCTTCGTAAATAAAACTAGAAATGGCGCGGCAGAGGCCGACGCGTATCCCCACGCCGAATGTTTGACCTAGGTGTGCCCAAGGGTTGGTAATGGGGCCATGCATAGCTGAGATTGACCGTATTGTCATAAGAGAAGTTCATCATTAATTAGAAGTGAATTGGTGTAGAAATGAAGAAGTTATAGTAAAAGGCAATTTTGGGTGGGTGTGACATATGTGGGCAGGGCGCCCCAGGGTTGGTAATTGTGCCATGCATAGTTGAGATTGACCGTATTGTCATAAGAGAAGTTCAGTATCAATTTGAAGTGAATCGGTGTAGAAATGAAGAAATTATAGTAAAAGGCAATTTTGGGCGGGTGTGGTCTATGTGGGCGGGGCCCCAGGGTTGGTAATGGGGCCATGCATAGTTGAGATTGACCGTATTGTCATAAGAGAGGTTCAGTATCAATTTGAAGTGAATCGGTGTAGAAATGAAGAAATTATAGTAAAAGGCAATTTTGGGTGGGTGTGGTCTGTGTGGGCGGGGCGCCCCAGGGTTGGCAATGGGGCCATGCATAGTTGAGATTGACTGTATTGTCATAAGAGAAGTTCAATATCAATTTGAAGTGAATCGGTGTAGAAATGAAGAAATTATAGTAAAGGCAATTTTGGGTGGGTGTGGTCTATGTGGGCGGGGCCCCAGGGTTGGTTATGGGGCCATGCATAGTTGAGATTGACCCTAATGTCATAAGAGAAGTTCAGTATCAATTTGAAGTGAATCCGTGTAGAAATGAAAAAATTATAGTAAATGGGAATTTTTTGGTGGGTGTGGCCTATGTGGGCGGGCGCCCCAGGGTTGGGATTGGGGCCATGCATAGTTGAGATTGACCCTAATGTCATAACAAAAGTTCAGTATCAATTTGAAGTGAATCCGTGTAGAAATGAAAAAATTATAGTAAATGGAAATTTTTGGTGGGTGTGGCCTATGTGGGCGGGGCGCCCCAGGGTTGGGAATGGGGCCATGCATGATTGAGATTGACCGTATTGTCATAAGAGAGGTCCAGTATCAATTTGAAGTGAATCGGTGTAGAAATAAAGAAGTAAATGTAAAATAACCTAAAATAAAAGCTGCGCCATGAGCGCATGATACGCCCGTCGTTCGCCAATGAAGTAGTAAGGTAATAAATAACCCTTTGAATCATTTTTTTACTTCAGTTTATTTGTATTTGAATACATGGTTTATTTTATAAGTACATGAGCATGGAAATCACGAAATTTTGACGAACAAAGTCGCATAACTCTGGAACGACAATTCAGAATTCCGTCAAAAACGAAAGGGGATCAGGGTTTATCAATATTAAGATTGTGTTGAAATTTGAAAAAAATCCATCGAAGGATATTTGAGCTACAGTAGGACATTCAATGAAATCACGAAATTTTGACGAACAAAGTCCCATAACTCTGGAACGACAATTCAGAATTCCGTCAAAAACGAAAGGGGATCAGGGTTTATCAATATTAAGATTGTGTTAAAATTTGAAGAAAATCTGTCAAAGGATATTTGACGTAGCGTACGACATTAACAGACGGACGGACGGACGGACGGACAGACGGACGCGGGGTATACCATAATACGTATCAAAATTCCAAATAGTGCAGGGTCGCACATATGCTCATAGCTACCATGTGTGTAAGTTTCAAGGTTCTAGTGCTTTTAGTGTAGGAGGAGATAGTGGCCAGGACGGACGGACAGACAGACGGACGGACGGACGGACGGCGGAGATAACCACAATATCCCCACCTTTTTTTCAAAAAGCGTGGGGATAATAACCCGATGGTTTGTAACAAACATAATATGCATAACATTCATACGAATCTGATTATTAACAGATCCACTGACACATACACATGTAACTCAAACCATGTTTTACTTGCTAGTTTTGGTAAAGAATCCGGAATGTGTTCTTTCTGCAATCTTGTTCAGTTGGTTAGCAGACTGTCTTTTCCGAGATGCGCTTTTACTTGTGTAATTAATTTATAAACGATAGTTCGTTTTCTAGACATAAAAGCAACTTTCCAGTATCTTTGGACAAGATATTTCAATAAGACATAAAAAACAACCTATTTTCTTCGTTATTTTTTTTGCAACTTTGGATTTTTACTTTTTGCAATTCGTTAATACGTTTTATATGTGTTCTGAATAACGAACCTGGTCGGCGAAAGAAATAAGAATACGATTCACGAAAGTATAACTTTATTTTTATGTTTTGTCGAAATTTATACAGTCGGTATTCCCGTAAAACAAAAGAAAAAAATAATGGCCTAAGCAGAAAGAATTGAACACAATGATTAATATAATACATTAACACATCTATTTAAACATAAAACACTATTTATGTTTTATTATCAAAGGTTCGTTTTTATTTCTATACAAACTTGCACAACACAATTTCTCTGATAATATAGCCTAAAATTGCGTACATAAGGCAATGTTTAAGAATGCTATGTTTGGCACGTGAACTATTGTTAGATGCTAATAATGTTTGTCATGCATTAATCTGGTCCTCTTATGCTGTTTCTTTGCACTTGCTGCAAAATGTCTATCTGTTCCTTTACGAGCCGTGCCTTTTCGTCAAGGACTTGAATCTGAATGAGAACATAGTTGATCCGTATGTTTTAATAATTTGAACAATATGCAGTAAACATAAAACCAAACTATTGAATAAATACATAAGGTATAAGACATGGACACAATGGACACTACATTGTGCATTATTTACGACGACAAATCAACGTATTATCTTCATCGCTATCGTATATATAAGACAAGGGACAAAATTGTCACAAAACCAGGTTTTCATTGTGAAAAAAAATCTGATAAAGGGAGAAAACTCAAACTGAACTTTTGAAATGAAAAAAAAAAAATTAACCCCCTTTGTAAGTTTTTTTTTTTTTAATCTATTTTTAGTCGTGGCGACCTTGACATTGGAGATATTGACGTGATTCTTTCGTGGGACACACCGTCCCATGATGGTGAACAAATGTGCCAAATGATTTTAAAATCTCACAATGAATGACATAGTTATGGCCAGGACAAGCTCATTTATGGCCATTTTTGACCTTTGAACTCAAAGTGTGACCTTGACCTTGGAGATATCGACGTAATTATTTCGCGCGACACACCGTCCAATGATGGTGAACAAATGTGCCAAATGATTTTAAAATCTGACGATGAACGACATAGTTATGGCTCGGACAAGCTCATTTATGGCCATTTTTGACCTTTGAACTCAAAGTGTGACCTTGACCTTGGAGATATCGACGTAATTATTTCGCGCGACACACCGCCCAATGATGGTGAACAAATGTGCCAAATGATTTTAAAATCTGACAATGAACGACATAGTTATGGCCCGGACAAGCTTATTCCGCCAGCCCGCCAGCCAGCCCGCCAGCCAGCCAGCCAGCCAGCCCGCCCGCATTCGCCAATCTTACAACCAGTTTTTTCCTTCGGAAAACCTGGTTAAAAAATACCTTGTCATCAACATCGTTATGTTTCTTTTTCCCTTTCTTCGCCAGTTGTACTATCTTTTCCATCAGATTATGATGCTTCTCTTCTAAGTTCTTTATCATAACTTGAACTTTTGAAATATCCTTAAGTAAAATAATGTCAATATTCATTATCTTCTACAATGCTGCTACTACCACCCAACTTAAACGTATTATCTTTATTCATGAGATAATCATTATAAACTGTTCTAGGTCCGCAGTGATCTTTCTCTTATTAATACAGCCTTATTACTTCGTTTTGGGAACATAAAACTGTCAATTAATCAATCTTTAACACTTTACCCCATAAGAAGCAAAGTGAAAATGGCTATGTGAAAACAGCATAAAACCAGAACAGCCTGTGATTAACTTGCAGTCTGTTCATGTTTTATGCTGTTTGCTGCTCGTCAGTATTTAAGGGTTGGAAATGAAGCCTTTAAAACTTGAATCCAGTAAGAAAAGTCTATAATTACATTTAACCCTCTAAAGGACTACAAATGCGTCAAAAAACTATGTGTCAAAATACGTATCTAAGTGGTAAAGTTTTAAACAGGTCCCTTCAAATTATAGCATTCGAAATAACTCATGTGAAAATCTAAACTCTGAGCTACACCATTTTCATTGGTAATGAACTGGATTATCAGGAAACTCTATATTTGCATATTAGCGGTTAAACCTGATACCTGAACTTTAATGTAGACGTCAAGGCCTGGTGCGATATCTTTGCGTATGCAGCCAGATAGAGCCTGGTCCCTGTTTACGAACGTTATACTTTGGCATTTCAACTGTGAAGCAAACACAGCCAAGAAATCTTCGAAGTGATAACTTTCTGGCGCCTGTATATACACTGAAGGTCAAAAAAAGAAAAACAAGCAGCTAAAGCTAAAATGGATATATCAATGCTTGGATTTTTAAACGATACTTTTCATGAGACCAAATAAAGTAAGATAATCATGGCATTGAAGTAGCATTCATATCTCTGATATAAGCCTGTAGTAGGGCTGGTAAGAAATTGTGGATATGGTATGTTTGAAACTTGGATCTTGCCTTTCGAGTCAATGATGATAGTCAAACATAAAAATTTCCTATGCACCCTTACATCATTATAAGCAGTGTGAAAAAAAACACTTTTCAATATACATTACATCGATGTTGCTTATGTTACCTTCAGTACTTTTGGGGGACAGCTCAAACGTCTTCATTAAAGATAGTGCTCCATTACATGTAAGCTGTACACGCTCCATGGTAGATTCGAGATCTTCATTATACCAGTTGTACTGAAACAAGAGGTAACATTCCAACAAAATCAATCATGTTGTATCATAACTGGTTTGTAAGTATGATCACTCCAGTACAGCACTTACAAGTCCAACACTTCTAGCACATGTTTTCATATACTGTATAGTTATTATATTCTTGTTTTCCTTGGGATAAAAAATCTCATCAGCTGTCATGGTGAACAAAGTTTTTCATGTAAAAATACTAGTATGTATATACAGAATACTGTACTTCTCTTTAATGGCCATGTTTTTTTATGAAATGCATTATTAAACAAGAGGGCCATGGTGGCCCTGAATCGTTCACCTGAATAACCTTGCTACATCAACTTAAATTCTATCAGACTATGGCTAGCTATATCATGAAGTACAAATGGGCCAAATTTCAGTACCATAGCTAAAAAAACAAGATGGCCTTAGATCGCTTATCTGAGGAAAACTGGTATAATACATGAACAGGAGCTCCTTCAAGCTCTTTATAATATTATGTACATTTTGATTCAAGATGGCTCGTATACAAATGAAATCTGATCACATCATATCAATTGTATGGCTATACTCGAATCGACATTCTAGAGCACAAACAGATATGACCTCTTTACTGTGTTGAATTATATATAATCCCAACTCAGATTCAATCAAGATAAACATTCTGTCTAAATTTCATAAAGATCTGATAAACTGTGACCTCTATCGTTTACAGAAAATTTTACTATGATTTGACCAGATGACCTACTTTGTGACCTCAGATGACCCATATACAATCCTAAGCCAGATTTTATCAATTAATACATTTTGACAAAATTTCATTAAGACGTGATGAAAACTCTGACTTCTTTCATCTACACAAGGTTTTTCAATTTTGTCAATTTACCCAAACGTGAAAAGGCCCCTTAAAGCAAGACAAAACACTTTTCAAATTTTGATACAAAGTCAAGGTCAAATTTTCTTTCCTATATGAGCCTCGTTCTGGGAAAACTGGGCCTAATGCATGTGCATTAAGCATCATCCCAGATTAGCCTGTTAAGTCCGCAGAGGCTTATCAGGGACGAATCTTTCCACCTGTACTGGATTTCTCCAAAGAAGAGACTTCCTTTAAACAAAAGTACCATAAAAGCGGAAAGCATGGTCCCTGATTAGCCTGGGAGGAGTGCACAGTCGAATATTGACATTTGACACACACGCATTAATACCAGTTGTCCAAGAACGAGGCTCACAAACACCGGAATAGGTACAATAATAAACTTATGTCACAAATCTTGTACTACGGTAGGTAGACTACCTTTAAGGGGTCCGGATATTGAGTAAGACACACACTGCTTGCATTGGCACTAATGTTTCCCAGGCGCTGATACAGTTCCTCGGTAAGAAATGGCATAAACGGACTGAGGGCCCGAAGGAATGTGTCCACGACGAAATACAGAACATCTCTAACACCTGGGGCGGAGGGTGTGTCCATCATCTTCTTTGAATATTCCTGTAATGAGGCATAACAAAAGTCACCTTGGAGTAGTGGATATGGTGTCCACATAGGTCAATTGAGTTGTTTGTTACAATGGATCAATAGATATAGCCTCAGCATTTTTTTTTGCCAAATTGGAAAAAAGTACCGGTACCAGCCCAATTTGGTAAAGCACCGGCACCAATCCCCAGTCCAATTGGGAAAAATGTCCGCTGAAACAAGGAAATTCCTGTCGTGAAGTCTTCATATTGGGAAATTGATGTATTTGATTTTTGCTCCCAAATACTTTAAAATTGATTACTAAGTGTTGTTAAGTTGTCAATTTTATATTAACTTAGATTCAAACCGGGTTCTTATGTAAGAGATGCATAGGGAAATGTTGCATTTTATTTTAAAAAATGAAACCTTCAATTGGGAATTTTTTTTTGACAGTAATTGGGAAATTGGAGTTTTTTCCTTATTGGGACCGTTTTCCGGTTCTCTATCAAGAGGGAAAGAATTGTTGAACCTGGACTAAAAGCAATAACGTTTTTTAAAATTAAAACTAGCAATGTAAAATATACTTTTGTGTTAAATAACATTTTTAAACAAGAGGGCCAATATGTTCGCTCATATGAGTCGGTTCATTCAATCTTTACCTAATGAAAAACTTGACTGAGATATTGTCCAGACAAACATCCTGGTCAAGTTTCATCATTATTTCATCTGTGAGTCATGATCAATGTACCTATGAAGTTTCATGATCCTAGGCGTAAGCATTCTTGAGTTATCATCCGGAATCCATTTTTCTAAGTTGAGTCACCATGACCTTGACAGCCATTGTGTGAATACGTTTTTTGGCACTGTGACCTCGACCTATGACCTAGTTACCTGATAATCAATAGGGGTCATCTGCAAGTCATGATCAATATACCTATGATGTTTCATGAACCTAGGCATAAGCGTTCTTGAGTTATCATCCAGAAGCCATTTTACTATTTCAGGTCACTGTGACCTTGACCTTTGACCTAGTGACCTGAAAATCAATAGGGGTCATCTGCGAGTCATGATCATTGTACCTACGAAGTTTCATGATCCTAGGCATAGCGTTCTTGAGTTATCATCCAGAAACCATTTTACTTTTTCAGGTCACCATGACCTTGACCTTTGACCTAGTGACCTGAAAATTAATAGGGGTCATCTGCGAGTCGTGATCATGTATCTATGAAGTTTTATGATCCTAGGCATAAGCGTTCTTGAGTTATCATCCGGAAACCATTTTACTATTTCGGGTCATCGTGACCTTGACCTTTGACCTAGTGACCTGAAAATCAATAGGGGTCATCTGCGAGTCATGATCAATGTACCTATGAAGTTTCATGATCCTTTGCATAAGCGCTCTAGAGTTATTATCCGGAAACCATTTCGTGGACGGACGGACCGACATGAGCAAAACAATATACCCCCTCTTCTTCGAAAGGGGGGGGGGAAGCATAATGAGAAAACTGCCCCCCTCCTAGCAGCCATGTTTTTCAACTGACCGGAACCATTTTTGAACTCAATTCTCGAATCAAGGAAACAAATGTTCTGAGCAAAAATTTCATGAAAATTGGGCCAAAAATGTGACTTCTACTGTGTTCACATGTTTTCACTATATACATATAGTGAAAAATGCCCCACCCACTGGCAGCCATGTTTTTTCACTGATCCCGACCATTTTCACACTCATCCGAGATATCAATAAAACAAATGTTTTGATCAACTTTCATGATGATTGGGCAAAAATTGTGACTTCTAGAGTGTTTACAAGGTTTTTCTATAGCCAAATAGGGAAAACTGCCACTATATACATATAGAGAAAAATGCCCCGCCCACTTGCGGCAATGTTTTTTTCACCGATCTCGACCATTTTCGAACTCGTCCGAGACATCAATTGAACCAATGTTTTGACCAAATTTCATGATGATTGGGCAAAAATTGTGACTTCTAGAGTGTTTACAAGGTTTCTCTATAGCCAAATAAGGATAACTGCCCCGCCCACTGGCGGCCATGTTTTTCAACAGATCGGAACCACTTTTGAACTCAACCAAGATATCATTAAGACAAACATTTTGACAAAGTTACACGAATATTGGGCATGAAATGTGATTTCTACAGTGTTTACAAGGTTTTTCTTTTTTTCGACCTAGTGACCTAGTTTTTGACCCGGCACAACCCAGTTTCGAACTCGGCCGAGATTTCATTGGGACAAAGCTTCTGACAAAGTTTCATGAAGATCGGACAAAAAATGTGGCCTCTAGAGTATTTACAAACCAAATGTGGACGACGGACGGATGGACAGACGACGGACAAAGACGGTCACAAAAGCTCACCTGAGCAATCAGGTGAGCTAAAAACTGACCTCTTCAAAGTTCTCCGTTTTCTGTCGCCTCTGACAAAGTTTCATGAAGATGGGACAAGAAATGTGACCTCTAGAGTGTTTACGAGAAAATGTTAATGGACGGACGGACAAAGACCGGTCACAAAAGCTCACCTGAGCAATCAGGTGAGCTAAAAACTCGATTTTCTGATAAAACACAATAGCATAACATTGTTCTTAATAGCATATTGACCAATGCTCATTATTTCACAATATCCCAATACTATAATTAATGTGTATTTGAATTACCTTGATTTTCAATTAATGGGACTTGACTATGCTGATAATTACACGATACAGTGTTAAATGATTTTAAACTATACTATAAATTTCAATTATGTGACATTGCTGGTAATTTTGATTTACCCAAAAAGTACTTTTCAGCGTTACTACTTAAAGATTCTACAAAGAAAAAGGACTTTTAATTGTCTCTACACTGACATATTTGAGCAGCTATAATGAGCACAACACGCACAAGTTGGTAATGTAATGACATAAAGACAAATATTTACCCACCAAATACACTGCGCAGAAATCATTAAACCAGAAGTTATACAGAGCCAGGGTTGCTAGGTGGAGGTCATATGACCGGAAGTTGTTGTCGCAGTGTTGTACCAGGTGGCTGAGGCGAATCAGGATCCATAGGTCCACTGGCGTAAACATAGTGTCCTCGTTGTTCTTAAATATTGTGTATAAACTTTAATAAACGACCCTAAGTTATTGAGGCAGTCAATATAATGATGTTTATTGATATTTATTCTATATTGATATAGTTTCTACTTAGATTGATTGAAGCAGCCAGAATATTGATGTTGTTTTTAAGTTTCCATTTATAATGAAACAAATTTTAATACATTATGAACTTAAAAAATATGATAGGCCAATATGTTTCCATCAAAGCTGGAACATTGAAACCACCATGAATATTTAAACTTTCCAGCATTTTTTACTATTATGTTATGTTTTTATAGTTTTTAGTCTATTTGCAACGCAAAAAGGCTTTTGTAATACCGCATTTCAAATTCACTGGGGAAAAGGTTGCCCTTTTCCAAGCCTACCCTGATTTTGGGCAGACAAAATAGATATTTAATATAGTATTTGGTAATTCGTACATTTTCTCATTTATAAACTTTTTTATAACATTTTCTTCCAAGAACATCGCTTACACCAGTTTTAGTGCTTTTTTCTAAGACACTGAACATTTTAAAAAGTAACTTTGAGGTTATCTTTACACTTAACATGTTGCGATTGCATTATTTCGATAAACATAATGAAATCTGTAGGTACAAACAGGGCTGACAAATAATATGCATAAATGGAAGCTTTGTTCAAATCATAATTTATAGTTGTTATGATTTGTGGCTCTAACATCATTTTAAAAAGGCAGCTAGGTTTGTACCTTCATATAAGTTTGTGTGTTATTTTTTTTGAGGGGAAGGGGGGGAATTTTGTTTTCAAAATCTTGTGCATTGTGCTGTAAGTTTATTAGCAAAGAGTATAAAATGTGCACTAACAGTTCAAAAATATGGTGTCAAGTAATGAAAGACCTTGTATACAAATGAATACTAGTATTTAATAGAATTAAACTGGGGTCTGGGTAAATCAGGCTTAATACATGTGAGCACTGGCTTATCAGGGACGACACATTTCGCAGTTATGTTTTTTTTGTTTAAAGGAAGTTTCTTCACAGCAAAAATCCAGTTTATAAGGAAAGTGTCGTCCCTGGTTAGCCTGTGCGGACTGCATGGCTTATCTGGGATGACACATCACGCACATGTTTTAAGACCAGTTATCCAATAACGACGCTCATTTAATAAATATAAAAGCAAACGCGTCCTTGCACCTGTAAATGTTGAACAGGCTTGAAATCCGGTCCCAGCTGGTTCCACACCAGTTTGAAGGCCTGCCAGATTTTATTGCAGAACTGGCGGTAGTTGTGTACATGCGAGATGTTCATACGAATCTCCGGATCTACAAGAAAATACATGTTTAGAGGATTTGTCATTTGCATAATTGCGTGTGCTATCTCCTTTACAAAAAGGAATATAATAGCTGTGGATTGCACAGGCTAATCTGGGACAACACTTTACCAACATGCATTAAGCCCCGTTTTTACCAGAACGAGGCGTTTACAACTATGAAGCTACTGCTTAACTGAGACATACAGAGATACTTAAATCACAATCATTGAAAAAATATGCTTTGTTTTTAAAGGAGAAAGCACATGCAATTATACAAAAAAGAATATTTGCATGGACTTTACAGATATTTATACCAATAATAAATACACAACTTCCTACCTGTAATTACATATATTAATACCGATAAAAATAATACAAATTGCTATAATTACATATATTTATGCCAAAATTTAAAAACACAATTTGCTACATCAGAATACAGATATTTATGCCAATAATAAAAACAGAATTAGTTACCTTTAATGACATATATTTATACAAATAATATTACTCTACCTTTCATAACATATATAATACCAACCATGAAAACATAATTGGCTACCTTTAAACTGGTATGAGCACAGTGCAAATCTGAGGGCGTCCGTACCGCACTCCTGTATACCGTCTGGGAAATCTTGGGACTGACCCTTCTTGGCTGTTTCCATCTCAGAAACATCGAATCCCAGCCGCTCAACTTGCTTCTGTAGCTCCTATCACAGTATAAGCTACGTCATTGGAGAACTAAATGTATGTGGGTAAAGTTTCGTATAAGATTAGCCTGTGCAGCCCACAATTAGGGCTTATCAGGGACGACAATCTCCACCAACAATTAGGGCTTATCAGGGACGACAATCTCCACCAACAATTAGGGCTTATCAGGGACAACAATCTCCACCAAAAATTAGGGCTTATCAGGGACGACAATCTCCACCAACAATTAGGGCTTATCAGGGACGACAATCTCTACCAACAATTAGGGCTTATCAGGGACGACAATTTCTACCAACAATGAATTTTTGTTTTGAAGAGAACTCCTTTAAATGAAAAAGTTAATAAAAGTGGTAAGTGTCGTCCCAGATATGAGAATTGCCCAGGCTAGTCTGGGATGACACTACACACACATGCATTTAGCCCAGAAGAGGATCACACAATGGAAGATTGATATGACAAAACTATGAGGACAAACCTTATAGAGATCGACTGTTAATATCAATGTTTCATAATACCCTAATCTGTCTACATCATTTCCAGTCTGTCTTTACAATGAAAATATCATGGTTTTATGTCAATTGGATTGAAATACCTTAAAAGGACATGTTCAATTCCTGCATGTATAGAAAGCACAGAACAAGACAAGCCATCTGTTTCAAACTTGTACAACGAATTGTTAACTAAAGCTTTGTCACAGATGTGACGTATACCCCCACCTGCCACATTGACACAGACTATTTTGCATGCTGTCTTCACAAAACAAGAGAATCTAATTTATGGCGATTTTTAAGAATTATTATGCCATTATTATTTATGGCCATTTTGACTTTTGCACTATTGAATTCTTTTGCATGACATGCCATCCAATGAATGTGAACAAAATTAATGTACAGAGTCATTTTAGATTCTCACAATCAATGACATAGTTATGGCCTGGACATGCTCATGTCTGGCCATTTTTCACTTTTGAACTCCAAGTTTGACCTTGTCCTTGGAGATATTGACATTCTTTCGCATGACACATTGTCCAATTATTGTGAACAAATGTACCAAGTAATTTTAAAATCACACAATGAATGACATAGTTATGGACCGGACAAGATCATTTATGGCCATTTTTGACCTTTGAACTCACAGTGTGACCTTGACCTTGGAGTTATTGATGTAATTTTTTCGCGGGACACACTGTCCAATGATGGTGAACAAATGTGCCAAATGATTTTTAAATCTCAAAATGAATGACATAGTTATGGCCGGACAAGCTCATTTATGGCCATTTTTGACCTTTGCACTCAAAGTGTGACCTTGACCTTGGAGATATCGACGTAATTCTTTCACGCAACACACCGGCCAATAATGGTAAACAAATGTGCCAAATGATTTTAAAATCTCACGATTAACAATATAGTTATGGCCCAGACAAGCTCATTTATGGCCATTTTTAACATTTAAACTTAAAGCTAAACCTTGACCTTGGAGATATTAACATAATTCTTTCGCGCGACACACCATCCAATGATGGTGAACAAATGCGCCAAATGATTTTAAAATCTCACAATGAACGACATAGTTATTGCCCTGACAAGCTCATTTATGGCCATTTTTTATCTTTGAACTCAAAGTGTGACCTTGACCTTGGAGATATTGACGTAATTCTTTCGCGTGACACACCGTCCAATGATGGTGAACACAATTGCCAAATGATTGTAAAGTCTCGCCATAAATTATTACGTCATGGCCCAGACAAGCGATTTGACCTTTGAACCCCAAGTGTGACCTTGACCTTGGAAATATAGATGTACTTTTTTTCACATGACACACCGTTACATGATAGTGAACAAATTAACCAAGTTATTTTAAAATCTAACAATAAATGGCATTGTTATGGTCCAGACAAACTTTCGGTTTAAAACACACTAAGTGACCCCGTGACCTAGTTTTTGACCCGGCATGACCCATATTCAATCTTGACCTATACATCATCTAGAAACAACTTGTGACCAAGTTAGGTGAAGATCGGATGAAATTTTGGGACAGACCGACCAACTAAATTAATCCTATATAGCCCTCAATACTAATGGTAATGTGGGTATAAATATAGGTAAAAAACACGCCCTTGATATAGAACATTTAATGTAGTACCACGAACATGTATGCATTTAAAAATGTATAATGTTGCTTAAAACTAAAAGAAATGCAAGCAAAAAAACGCTGACAGAAATATGCTAAGCTTTACAAATTTCTGTTCATATACAATTATACTTCATATAACAATTTTGTCTTAAATGAAATGATAAAATGAGTCTCGTTCTGTTGTAACTGAAGCTGACTGGACGAGTGTAAAGTGTCGTCTCATATTAGCCTGTGATGTCTGCACAATCTCATCAGGGATAAAACTTTCAAATTGTATGGAATTTTTCTGTAAGGAAGACTCTCCCAAAACAAAAATAAGTCTAAGCAGAAAGTGTCATCCCTGATCAGCCTGTGCAGACTGCACAGGCTTATATGGGACATTTGATGCACATGCATTAAGCTAACATGCCTAGAACGAGGTTTATATAAAATACAAAGGGTATCTTACCTCAAGGGAAACGCCGTATATAACGTCCATTGGATCTACCACATTTCCAAGAGATTTGCTCATTTTGCGACCTTTGGAGTCTCGTAGAGTGCCATGTAACAATACCTGCAAAGTAATACCAGTGTTAACTATGTACATTCAGCAACAACTTACTAGACAATAGTTTGTTAATATTGCTCATTTAGAGCTTTGAAGTGTACAATTACGCTTATCGGGTTTGTGAAAGGGATGTAAAATTACAATATCAAACAATTTGTTCATTAAATGTTTTATATAAAGGTTTTATTTTATAGTAACACACTTTCAAAAGCATACACAATTTTACATGAATATATTAAAGTTCAGGATTTGGGGTGACTGTGCTATGTACGTCCAATCATATAGATAAATGTACCTATCAAGAAGGTGCCCTGTATTGTTTGCAAGATATGCCACATTCAACATTTGAATGTTACAAAAAACGGCAATAACACTTGCGAAATGGACATAGTGGTTTTGGTTTTCGTGCACTGCCCATTCACTCAATGAAATATTAAGTTACAAGCTGAAAGCTCCTAATTGTGTGCAAGACATGCTCTGTAAACAATTAAAAATAAAAACAAAAACATATTTATTGCGCAATTCACATCCGCGTTATGTGATCTAGCTACCTATTAAGTTTCAAGCTCATACCCATTTTAATTTTAAAGATATGCCCCTGACACAATTTGATTGCAAAAATACAGAAAGGGCAAGTAGTAACAAAAATAGTGCATCAAGGGGCAATTAGTAAAAAAATATAGATGAGTAGGAGTTGTGGTTTCAGCTGCATATCCCATCAATGAGGTCTACTTACCAAATAAGTTTCGATGTGTATACCTCTTTAGATTTTTGAGATTTAAAATTAAGAACACAAGAAAATAACTCAAAAAAAAAGAGAGCAAGATTTCTATTTCGTGTGCACTGCACAATACCTCAATTATATCTACCTTCATGTTGAGTTTTTTTGATACCTTTTTTGTTTTCTGGCTGTGCTCCAGAAAAAAACTAGAGCTTTGTCACGGACGTGACAAATACCCCCACATGCCGCATTAACACATAATATTTTGCATGTTGTCTTCACAAAAAAATGCGGACATCATGCTCAATGTTTAAAACGCACTTAGTCACCCCGTGACCAAGCTTTTGATCCGGCATGATCCATGTGCGAACTTGACCTACACATCAGCTAGATATAACTTCTGACCAAGTGTGGTGAAGATCGGATGAAAACTAATTGAATTAGAGAGCCGCGATCACCTCTTTTTTTGTATTTTTTTTAATAAAAGAAGTAACTTCTTAGCGAAAATCAAGTTTAAGTGGAAAGTGTGGTCCCGGATTAGTCTGTGCTGACTCCCCAGACTAATCTGGGATGACACTTTACACACATGCATTAAGCCCCATTCTCCCAGAACGAGGCCCATTTACATTTACCTTTGAAAACGGCAGACAGCCAGTCATCTTGAGTCCTAGCATGACCATCCTGGCCACCCAGAAAAACAGAATATCATTACCAGTCTCTAGGAGGCTGTTGGGGTAAAAACGTTGTAAGTCTACAGTCTGGAAAATAACACAAAATAACAAATGTTATTTAGTCTGAACTCTGTAAATATAATCTAGAAATAAACGGCGCTATGGGAAAATGGGGCTTGTGCATGTGCACTAAGTATCGCTCTATGTAAGCCTAGGAAGTCCACACAGGCGAATCAGGGACAACACTTTCCGACCAGATTGAATTTTTGTTCATAAGACACTCCTTGAAATGCAAAAGTCAATAAAAATGGGAAAGTGTAATCATTGATTGGCATGCGCGGACAATGAACGTCTCGCTGTCCCACAGCGCAGGTTAAATTGATGAATGGTAAAACATTAACATCTGCTGGTGTTGATTGAAATGTCTTTGATTTTAGCCTCAAACTGTGAAAAGGTTGTTAAATGCATGCGCGTAAAGTGTCGTCGCAGATTGGTCTGTGGGATCCGCATGAGCAAATCAGGGACAACACTTTCCGCCTAAAATGGATTTTCGTCAAGAAGAGTCTTCCTTAAACAGAAATAATAATAAAAAATAAATAAAAGCTGACAGTGTCTTCCCTGATAAGCCTGTGTGGACTGCACAGGCTAATCTAGGATGACACTTTATGCACATGCATTAAACCCCCTTTTCTCAGAGCACGTCTCATTTAAAATCTCAGGGATCTGATTTATTTGGAAATATATTTACTTTGCAAAATAGATCAAAGAATAGATCTATCATTGTTTTGGTTTGAAACTTAACCAGTGGATCAGTGGAAACTGACTGGCTTTTAAATCAAGAATCACCTCTGGAATATGGTGTCTGGTATTATCCACCGTAAACTTACTTAGTAGCTTTAGCAAGAGCACTGCATAATGGGTGCCAACGCTCGGCTGACGGTGCAGTTTTGAATAAATGAAAGCTTGTAAGATTATTTTTTATTTTTAGAGGTCACAGTGACCTTGACCTTTGACCTAGTGACCCAAAAATGGTTGTGGCGTGTAGAACTCATCAAGCTGCATCTAAAAAGGAAGTCTCAAAGTTGTAGGTGGAAGGACTTTGATTTTAGACCCTATGTTAAGGTTTTAGCACGGCAGACGCCGCACACCGGACGATGAGCTGGCTATGAAAATACCTCAAGTTTTCTCCGAAAACAGCCAAGCTAATAAGTGAATTAGTTTTTGACAACATATGACCCAGTTTCAATCTGAAATTAAGCAATATATAAATATTGAAAATGGTCTCAGAAATGTTGCTGAAAACTTTAAAAGCCATTAAAGGTAAATGTCTGTTTACTAAAGACCCCTAAAAAGATATTTTTAAAGCTAATATGTCAATATCAAACATATGCAAATTATTCAAGCTAACAATTTTTTAAGACTAACACATGCATTTAAGGGTTACCATAAATTCACATACCGTATATAACCTGATGCAAAAATTAACAGCTATTATCTTAACATGCCGTTGAAGCTTTGAGCAACAAGGCACTGAACAAGTTTCAAGAAGATTGATATCAGGAAAAGTGACCTATAGAGTGTAAACCAGGTAAATGTAGACAACACACAATGATTTTGATACAATGGTGACCATCAATAGAATGTTGTGCTTAAATAAGCAAAAATTTCAAACAACAATGCAGAAAAAAAAACAATTCATATTCAATAGTGTTTTGTTAACCAATTGGGAATGGGGCCGGGTCACTATGGACTGGGAAAAATTGCGTCGTTTTGACTTAAATTGGGAAATTAGTGTTGTTGAATTTTTGCTAACAAATACTCTAAAATTGAGAATACAAGTGATTACAAAATAACTTAAGTTTAACTTTAAGAGCTGGATTTGAGATTAATTAAATGTTGATACTTATTAATTTATTTGTTTGGACACCTTTGATTGGGAACTTTTTCCCGATCGGGAATGGGTCCCCCTACCGGACCCTAATTCGAACAAAAAAAAAAACAACAACTATTTAAACACAGACTCTTACTTGTCAGTAAACATTAAATAAAAAAAATGCTGAACTAGAGCTTTGTCATAGACAAAGTATACCCCCACATGGTGCATTGACACAGAATATTTTGCATGCTGTCTTCACAAAACAAGAGAAGCTAATTTAAGGCGATTTTTAAGAATTATTATGCCATTATCATTTATGGCCATTTTGACCTTTGAACTCTTGAATTCTTTCGCATAACATGACGTCCAATGACTGTGAACAAAATTAATGTTCTGTTATTTCAAAATCTTACAATGAATGACATAGTTATGGCCCAGACAAGCTCATTTATGGCCATTTTTGACTTTTGAACTCCAAGTGTGACCTTGACCTTTGAGATATTGACGTAATTCTTTTGCATGACACACCGTCCAATGATTGTGAACAAATGTACCCTTTAATTTTAAAATCTCGCAATGGTCGACATAGTTATGGCCTGGACAAGATCATTTATGGCCATTTTTGACCTTTGAACTCAAAGTGTGACCTTGATGTTGCAGATATCAACGTAATTCTTTCGCATGACACACTGTCTAATTATGGTGAACAAATATGCCAAATGATTTTAAAGTCTCACTATAAATGACAAAGTTATGGCCTAGACAAGCTTATTTATGGGCATTTTGACCTTTGAACTTCAAGTGTGACCTTGACATTGGAGATATTGACATCCTTCTTTGGCATGACACACCGTCCCATGATGATGAACAAAGTTATCTTAAAATCGATAAATGACATAGTTATGGTCCGAAAGAACTTTCGGTTTAAAACACACTAAGTGACCCCGTTACCTAATTTTTGACCCGGAATGACCCATATTCAAACTTGACCTAGACATCATCTAGATACAACTTCTGACCAAGTTTGGTGAAGATCAGATGAAATTTTCGGGACAGACAGATCGACCAACCGAATGACCGACCGACCGACAAAGTGACTTCTTTATAGCTCCCATTACCAATGGTAATGGGGGTATAAAAACAGAGTAAAGAAATGATTTTAACAGTTGATTAAATGATGACACTTACCTGCTTTGGCCATCCCAGAGCTGAGAATGGAACAAGTGCTGATGAGAACCACGTGTCCAGCACATCTTCATCTGTTGATAAAATGGACACTTAATGTAATTTGGCCACACTCTGTGAAAAAGCGGTTCAATGCATGTAACTAAAGTGTCATTCCAGATCAGCCTGTGCAGTGTGCACAGGCTTATCAGGGACGACACTTTTTTTCCGCCTTAACTAGATTTTTGCTAAGAAGAGACTTTCTTTAAACGAAAAATATCATAAAAGTGGGAAGTGCTGTCTCTGATTAGCCTGTGCATTGTTCCTGATAAGCCTGTGCGGACTGTTCAGGCTAATCTGGGATGACACTTTTCACACATGCATTTAACCCCTTTTTCACAGAGTATGGCTCAATTTTTAAATTATTAACAAATGTGAATAGTATGCAGTCCCCATAAGAATGCATGACAACAATAAATGCACATTAAGTTATGTGATTGGATAAAAATGACATTTTTAAAATCATTAATAAACTTAAAACATGTCTCACAGACGTTTGTGTATGTAGAGTTTCGATTGACATTTTAAACACAAAAACAAATACATTTCATTGATGAAAAGAAGTAGATTGCCCAGTTAATAACATAAAGCACTCTTTCAACCTTGAATTGTCATGTTCATTACAGTTTAAGCTCTCAAATTCAGATATCACCCCAAAAGTCATCCCTAAAACAAAATGCAGAATCTTTATGAAAGAAAGGGTCCACTTGCCTACAAAAATCTATTCTTTTTTTGCAAAATGGCTTTTTAAACATTCAAATGTCAAACAACAGCAAAAATGGAGACATTATTCCCATGGCAGAAAATAATGACAGCTGAGATTTATATTACCTTGATGGAGAGAGAAATTGTTTCTTGTTATTCCCAGTTTGCTTTCTACTTTCATACAGGCTTCTTCTTCAGTGTGGGCACTCACCCATATTTCCTCGCCTTCATTCTGAAATACAAAAAACTGTTTATTCAACAGCTTTGGAGAAAGAGATCTCTAGTTGAGTGGTTTAATATTACCTTAACAATCATGAAGTTGCATGTTCAATCAACCGCTTCACATAACATTTTTTATTCTCTGGTACATGAAATTAGCTGCGTCATACAAAAATGGGCCTTTTGCCAAATGAGGCCAGCCTAGCTCCAGGCGAGCCTGCACAGTAAGACAGTCTAGTGATAAGCTGTCCACTATTTAGGTATTCAAAGTTTTAGGGTTTTATTAGCAGACAACAAATCTATTGACAAGTCTATGCAAATATGCAAGCATGTTTGGAACTACGCTGGCTGCATATTGCAGGAGACCACATTTTTGCATGATGCCAGTCAAATGTTAAACTGAGGTCCAATGCACAAAGGGATAGTGAAAATTAATAGCATTAATCATCAATAACTGTTTCAAAAAGCACCAAAATGTTTAAGTCTGCAACATCTTTCAATGCAAAAAAAGTTAATTCTTACTGTATTTTTCTTGAAATCCACTCTGAACGCTGGTATACGGTGACCCCACCATATCTGCCTGGAGATGCACCAATCCCTGTAAAACATGAACATGCACGGCAAAACACTGATTTAACATCTAACCCCCATCAGAAGCAAAGTGAAAATGGCTTTGCAAACCAGCATATAACCAGAACAGCCTCGCAATCTGTCCAGGTTTTATGCTGTTTGCTGCTCATCAGTAAATTCAGTAAGAAAGGTATTAAATTAAAGTTAACTTTCTATTGGACTACATGTGCGTCAAAATACGACTCTAAGTGGTAAAGGGTTAATGGTGATTTAAAATAGTGGGGAATTTCATGATCTGTAGAAATGTGTATACATCATAGTTTCATAGCGTTTAGATGTGAAATATATTGTTCAGTGAACAATGTCGTTCATAACAGTGAAAAAATACTTGGCAGTGGTTGCTATCAGAGATCTATCAATTAACCATTTTTTATTTTATTGATAGGTTTTGATTTGACAGGAAGACTGTCAAATTTTTTAAGTGTTTAAATAAAGTTGCATAAAGGGTAACGCTTGTTGTTAAATCTAGGGAAACTTTTTGAATATTGTTGGTTGAGGAAAAACCCAAAAACAATGCTTAAAACTAATTTTAATACGCAATAAGCGGAAAATTATCAAAGATTTTGAAAGGAAAAATGGCCCCATTATCCATGTGGTTCAAACTCCCAATGCAGCCAAACCAATTTATAAACATGTGTACCCACGTTGCATTTCTGCACAATAATTTAAAAAATACAAGTTATGTATTTTATAAAAGAATTATCAATCAGTTTAATATACGCAATATAGCATTTTTAATGAAAAGCAGTCATGCTATTCAGCAGAGCCGCACAATTTGAGCCACATTTGTGGACAACCCCTTATGAAACCTTTCATGGATTTATATTAAAATTGTACGAGTTATTGTTTAGTTATTTGTCCATTTACAGCTCTGGTGATTATGGGTGCAAAACATAAAGTATTTGAGCAACATTGTTACTTTAGGGTGACATCCCAGCGAAAATTTCTTTAAGATTGATAAAATGTGTGCTTACAATGTTAAGACTCAGAGAACATGACCTTTCAATGAATTGTTTACGTATGCATGCGCATATGCAAGATAAAAAAGATGTTGCAAGCTCTCTGCCCTTAAGTCAGTGGAGTTAATATGTGTCGTGTTCTGAGAAAACTGGACTTAATGCATGTGGGTCAAGTGTCGTCCCAGATTAGCCTGTGCAGTCCGCACAAGCTAATCAGGGACGACACTTTCCCATTTATGACATTTTTCCTTTGAATGAAGTCTCTTCTTAACAAAAATCCAATTAAGGCGGAAAGTGTCGTCCCTGATTAGCATGACAGGTGAGGACTGCACAGGCTTATCTGTGACGACACTTTACCCACATGCATAATGCCCAGTTTTCTCAGAATGCAACTCATATAATTACTTCATCATGCATTGAACATGTTGTCTTATATTTACTGGTATTATGTGTGCTTTTATTTAAATAAATATCTACAATCAACATTTTTACAAAAACAGACTTACTTTGCCTTTTCATTGGACATATATTCTCGCCAAACTTTGCGATGAAAATCTGGATAGATGGTCAACTCTCCACTTTCAACTGCCTAGCGGAAATACATTAACACATTATAGGAAAACATTGTAACAATCATGAACTGAGAAAGACCAACTTTTGGACTAAAGTTATAACAAGAGGGCCAAGATGGCCCTAGTTCGCTCACCTGAGAGGAGTCAGTTCATTCAATCTTTACCAAACATCAAACTTGACCTAGATATTGTCCAGACAAACATCCTGGTCAAGTTTTATCATTATTTAACCAAAACTCTGGCATATGGAGTGATTTTGTTTTAGTAAGATTTGATCATGTGGCCTATATTTTGAGTTGACCCCCCTTACCAAACATCAAACTTTGCTTAAAAAAAAATAAATTATGACCAAGATTGATAAAATCTGAAACAAAATTGTGACCTCTAGAGTGTTTACAAGGATTTTGTATAATATAATAAAAATTTGGACAATCTAAGGGCAATAATTATGGCATTAATTATGTGATATATATAAAACCAATCTTTTCACCAAATTTCATGATGATTGGGCAAAAATGTGACTTCTAGAGTGTTCACAAGCTTTTATATAATAAAACATGCATGCCCCCAATATGGGTTCACAGTTGTAGTGGCAGCCATTGTGTGAATATGTTTTTAATCACTGCGACCTTGACCTTTGACCTAGTGACCTGAAAATCAATAGGGGTAATCTGCCAGTCATGATCAATGTACCTATGAAGTTTCATGATCCTACGCCTAATTATTCTTGAGTTATCATCAGGAAAACATTTTACTGTTTCGAGTCACTGTGACTTTGACCTAGTGACCTGAAAATTAATAGGGGTCATCTGCTAGTCATGATCAATGTACCTATGAAGTTTCATGATCCTAGGCGTAAGCATTCTTGAGTTATCATCCGGAAACCATTTTACTATTTCGAGTCACTGTGACCTTGAAATTTGACCTAGTGACCTGAAAATCAATAGGGGTCATCTGCCAGTCATGATCCAGAGCTCCAGATGAGGGTCGTATTTTTGTAATGACAAATTATTTTCAAGTCCGTTACGTATTTATTTTAAAATCTTGTCGTACCATTAAGAATTACAAAATCAAGTTACGAATATTATTTTTACATCAGTTCGTATCGAATTTTATTGAGTTCTTTTCGCGTATTAAAGATCTTTTCGTTGCTTATATAGAATGGTTATCTGGATTGTTTAACAAAGCGCTTTTTTCCCATAAAAGCGGCGTGTACAGTCTATCCGTCAAAAAACAATGGCGGCGCCCAGAGAGCGTCCTAAAAAACTGCAAAGTGTGCAAAAACACGCTTTTAACATATTGTACGCAAAGTGAGCCGACGTTGAATGTTAAGAAAGACATTATAGAAAAATCGTATACGATGCTGTATGTTCAGTCGCCGACACAGTCGGAAAAGCTAAAAATAAAAGCGACACGACGGGTCCTATCTTGAACAAAAAAACATTGAACGAGTGGAAGGGAGAATTCCCGTGGCTAATCGTTGAAAATATTGAAGGGGAGACCCGTTTTAATTGTGAACTATGTGAAAATTCATCGAAGGCATGCAATCGAAGCACAGTTTGGGCATATGAAGGTATTTGAAAAATAAAATTGTATAATACTGAATAGACACTGTTGAACTCGTATACATAAAGTTGCTAGTATGTTTATTTTTATTTTTTGCATTAAAAATAACCATTATTATTTATTTTTAGGTCATTTCGATAAGTAAAGAATTATTTTCCAAAACTTAGTAGTAACGTTAAGAATAAAATTTCAGAGTTAAGAATTCTTTTAGAAAACCTGGTAGTAACGTTAAGAATTTCACAAAACCTTATCTGGAGATCTGTGATCAATGTACCTATGAAGTTTCATGATCCTAAGCATAAGTGTTCTTGAGTTATCATCCGGAAACCATTTTACTATTTCAGGTCACCTTGACCTTTGACCTAGTGACCTGAAAATCAATAGGGGTCATCTGCAAGTCATGATCAATGAACCTATGAACTTTCATGATCTTAAGCATAAGCGTTCTTGAGCTTTCATCCGGAAACCATTTTACTGTTTCGGGTCACCGTTACCTTGACCTTTGATGTAGTGAATTGAAAATCAATAGGGGTCATCTGTGAGTCATGATCAATGTACCTATGAAGTTTCATGATCCTAGGCATAAGCGTTCTTGAGTTATCATCCAGAAACCATATTACTATTTCGGGTCACCGTGATCTTGACCTTTGACTTAGTGATCTCAAAATCAATAGGGGTCATCTGCGAGTCATGATCAATGTACCTATGAAGTTTCATGATCCAATATTCTTTGCAGACTTTGAAAAGGCATTCGATTCGCTTGATCATTCATTCATGTTCTCTTGCTTAGAAAATATGAATTTTGGTGAAAGTCTCATTCAATGGGTCAAACTATTCTATACCGATATTAACAGTTTAATCATTAACAATGGCTTCTTTTCAAACAGTTTTAACATCAAACGAGGGGTTCGACAACTCGAGTGGATGTCCACTCTCATCATCGCTATTTATTATTTGCATCAAGTATCTATCACATCAAATCCAATCAAATAAACACATAAAAGGCATATCACTAGAACCTGACGAAGAAATCAAACAGTCCCTATTTGCTGACGATGCAACTTATTTTTTAAACAACAATTACGATTCTTTCCATAACCTAATAGAATCGCTAACCCTTTACGGAATGACATCGGGTCTTAAACTAAACAAAAGTAAATGTACTGTGCTACGAGTAGGTAAATTAAAACAAAGTAATGTCCAATATAAAAAAGAAATGAAATTTCATTGGACATCCGATGAAGCCACAACGTTAGGAATTACTTTCACAAATAATGAAAAGGATACAGTTCTTAAAAACATACTACCTAAATTACAGAATTTTAAAAACTGCTTAAAATCATGGCATCACCGTAAACTTACACTAATCGGAAAAAACACAGTATTGAAAACGTTTGCACTCCCTAAATTAATTTATGTATTAACAGTCCTCCCAAATCCACCAAATGATGTTATTAACGATATAAAATCAGCAATATTTAATTTCATGTGGGACGGTAAACCTGATAAAATAAAACGAACTCAGTTAATTCAATCTGTAGAAAATGGAGGTAGCCAATTAACGAACATTGACTCATTCTTGAATGCAATCAAATGCAGCTGGGTTAAAAGATACCTAGATAATACCAATACAAGTAAATGGAAATTATTCTACCAGAAAATCCTAAAAAAAACATGGTGACTCTTTACTCTTTGAATGTAACATCAACAATACTATCCTACATGAAATTGCAAACAAAAACATATTTCTGTCTGATGTTTTTCAGCATGGAGTGATGTCACTCATAACCTAGAAACCCAAACCAGCAGCAAAACTATTTTATGGAACAATAAAGACATAACTTCAAACAATAAGACGTTTTTCTATAAAGATTGGTTTGAACGAAGCATTAAATATGTCGACCAATTATATGACTACAGAATTAAGGATTTCTACTCTTTTGATGATATATGCTACATATACGGAATACCTTCAAATAATTTTCTGAAGTACTACACACTAATCAAAAGCATACCCATACATATTAAATCTGAAATCAATACAAATAATACACCATGTACTCAAACAACATTTGTAGAAAACATACTTGGAAGAAAAAACAAAACGAACAAAATATTTTACACATTACAAATTAGAAACCCTACAGAAAACTCCAAAACCCAAAATAAATGGCAAATTCTTTTCGAAGAACATGAACTTAATTGGAAACACATATTTACCATGCCATATAAAGCAACTATTGAAAGCACACTGAGAAATTTTCAATATAAATACATACATAGAATTATAGCTACAAATAAATATCTCTTTAAATGCAAATTATCTAACTCAAATCTGTGTGACTTCTGCAGTGAAAACATCGAAACTATAGAACATCTTTTTGGGGAGTGCAAACACATCCAGCCTATTTGGAATCAACTAGTATCTTTTCTTGAACAACATCAACTAAACGTTAAACTATCTTTCTTAAATGTAAGCTTCGGAATTTACTCATTGAAATCAATAGACTGTAATAATATTGTGTATTTTATTCGTATAATGATGAAATATTTTATCTATAACATGAAGTACAAAAAACAAGTACCAAATTTTAATTGTTTTATCCATAGTCTTAAACAAAAAATCCAGATTGAGAAAGAAATAGCCCTCAGTAATAACACATTACAAATCTTTGAACAAAAATGGAATCAGATTAAATTCTCATAATGTTTGTCCACTTATATACATTTCACTCTAATGTTAGTTTATCTTTCTAAATTATTTTTGTATATTTTTTTTCAATCTTATAAGATCATTGTGAATCAACAACAAAACACACAAATCCAGTATGCTTTCTTCCGACTTTATACAACTCATCATTTTTCATAACTATTATTCTGTTATTCTTTTCTTTACTCTTTGAAAAAAAAGATATATTAGCATACTTGTATAACATGTCTGAACTTTATTGCTTTGTACAATCACTATGTTGTATAATCATATACATGTATACATTGTATGTATTATATTGAATAAAAAAAAAAAAAAAAAAAAAATTCATGATCCTAGGCCTAAGCATTCTTGACTTATCATTCGGAAACCATCTGGTGGACAGACATACGAACCAACATAATCAAAACAGTATACCCCCTCTTCTTCGAAGGGGGGCATAAAAATGTGACTTAAATAGTGTTCGATCACAAGGTTTGACCGATACCATTTTTAAACTCAACTCTCGTATCAAAGAAACAAATGTTCTGACCAAATTTCATGATGATGGGACAAAAATTGTGACTTCTAGAGTGTTTACAAGGTTTTCTCTATAGCCAAATAGGGAAAACTGCCACTTTGTACATATAGAGAAAAATACCCCGCCCACTGGCGGCCATGTTTTTTCACCGATCTAGACCATTTTCGAACTCGTCCGAGATATCAATTAAATCAATGTTTTGACCACCTTTCATGATGATTGGGCAAACATTGTGACTTCTAGTGTTTACAAGGTTTCTATATAGCCAAATAAGGAAAACTGCCCCGCCCACTGGCGGCCATGTTTTTCAACAGAGTGGAACCACTTTTGAACTCAATCAAGATATCATTTAGACAAACATTTTGACAAAGTAACATGAAGATTGAACCTAAAATGTGACTTCTACAGTGTTTACAAGGTTTTTCTTTTTTTTGACCTAGTGACCTAGTTTTTGACATGGCACAACCCAGTTTCGAACTCAGCCGAGATTTTATTGGGGCAAAGCTTCTGACCAAAGTTCATGAAGATGGGACAACAAATGTGGCCTCTAGAGTGTTTACGAGCAAATGTTAACAGACGGACGGATGTACGACGGACAAAGACCGGTCAGAAAAGCTCACCTGAGCAATCAGGTGAGCTAAAAAAAAAATAATTATCACCATGCTTTTTGAAATTATGAGGATATTGAGGTTATCTCCGCCGTCTGTCCGTCCGTCCTGGCAACTATCTCCTCCTACACTATTAGCACTAGAACCTTGAAACTTACACACATGGTAGCTATGAGCATATGTGGGACAGTGCACTATTTGGAATTTTGATCTGACCGCTGAGTAAAAAAATATGGGGGTTGGGGTGGGGCCGGATCAGAGATTTTTGTTCATTTGTTTATGTCATTTTACATTAACTTCTTCATTTCTACACGGATTCACTTCCAATTGATACTGAACATCTCTTATGACAATATGGTCAATATCAACTATGCATGGCCCCATTCCAACCATGGGGTGTCCTCTGGGTCAAAAATGCGGCGTGGGGATATGCGTCGGCCTCTGCCGTGCCATTTTTAGTTCTTTTTGGGATCAACAATTGGAATAAAAAAACAACATAAAATTATGACCAATTCCACTTGTAAGTGCCAACTAAGATTTAGCCCTTCACTGCTCAGAAGCAAAGTGAAAATGGCTATGTACACACAGCAATAAACCAGAGCAGCCTGTGAGTAACTTGCAGTCTGTTCAGGTTTTATGCTGCTTGCTGCTCATCAGTATCTAAGGTTTGGAAATGAAGCCTTTAAAACTTGAATCTAGTAAGAAAGGTCTTTAATTTGCTTAAACTTTCTTAGGGACTTCAAATGCGTCAAAATACGTATCTAAGTGGTAATGGGTTAAGTGTACCTGTAATGCATTAGAAGCCAACTCTGCACAGTTCACATACCACTGGTCTTTGATCCTTGGTTCAATAATGTCACCACAGCGTCTGAAACAGGAACAGATCATACTAGTAAATACAACTTCAATAATGTCACCACATCGTCTGAAACAGGATCCGATTATTTTAGAAAATAAAACTTTAATAATGTCACTACAGCGTCTAAAAAAGGAACAGATCACTCTAGCAAATAAAACTACAGCGTCTAAAGCAGGAACAGATCAAATAAAACTTCAAAAATGTCATCACAGCATCTGAAACAGAAACAGATCATTCTAGCAAATAAAATTACAGCGTTTGAAACAGAAACACATCATTCTAGAAAATAAAACTACAGCGTTTGAAACAGGAACAGATCATTCTAGCAAATAAACTACTCTTTAGGGCAAACACGGTGTGATTCATTTTATTTTGCAAAGCATGTTTCTACAACTGCATGTTTCTACAACAAACACTAGCAAAGTGGGCCATGATGGCTCAAAGTTTTTACTGGAGAGTTCAAAGGAGTAGCAATAATAAGAAAGGAAAACCAGTTGCAATGGTAATTTCAGCAATAATTAGCCCCCAACTGGTGATGGGAAATTGCTTCATATATTTCTATATTTAAACACTTTAAAAACCGCTACTGTCTACTAGAATTTAGAAATGTTGAATGTTAAGAACCAAAGTCTATGCCCTCACAAAATAAGAGCCAAATTGCATGCAAGTCTGTTACATGTAAATTCGTTCAAGACTCTTGTTTATTTATTACTGGCAATAAATTAGGGGTGAAATTACATTAAAATGGAGCTTTTCACAGACTGACAATATATCATATAAAAGATCACCTTCAGATAAATAAAATATAATTAGGTAATTTCAGATACTTTATATTACATCTTTGCTATCATCACATTATCTACAGATCAGAAAAGGTAAATGGCATTAATAAGCAGACACCAAAATTTTAAGAAATATATGCTTACTCTCATTCGAATAATACTATTACATAAATACAATGCTTAATAATGCTTTCTGCAACTCAAAATTTGCATAATAACAATTAAAAGTATTAAGTGATTTTACATGGTTGCAGCTATATAAATTAGCATTAACCATGAAACCCCTATGTTTCACATTCTGTTGAAACCCCTATGTTTCACACCCTGTTGAAACCCCTATGTTTCACACCCTGTTGAAACCCCTATGTTTCACACCCTGTTGAAACCCCTAAGTTTCACACCGTTTTCTCTATCTTACTGACAAACAGGCAGGACCATGGAGTGGGGTTGCTTCCCTTTATACAATCCTTTCTCCTTCAAAGCATCTGCAACCTTCTGTCTTGCATGAAACCTTTTCATACCTGCAAAATGGACACTTAAAAAAAATATAAAGTAACCGTGAAGGAGTGAATTCAATGTGCAACCACTAGACTTGGGGATTTAACCACGGCCTAGATTATGTCTATATAAAGATTCTGACAAAGTCTCATCAATTTGGAATGATTTTTTTTATGTACCGTACCTTTAAAAGTGGTAACATTTAAACAAGGTTTTTCTAAGATTTGGTGGCCTTTTTTTTCGAACAAACATGGCCCAGATCAAAACTCTGGCAGGATCCAGACAGGCCCAAATAGAATACCGAGCTAGATCTGCATGAAAAATAACTACAAACAAAATTTCCACAAAATACTTCCGATCAAACTCAATTAAAAAAAAAATTTTTTTATGTTAGTGACATTGACCCGACTGACCCTGAATGCAATGCCAAGCTACATACATACAAAATGTCAAAATAATAAATCCATCAAAATTCAAGTTCTTGAGTTGAAGCCATTATCAATTTGCAGTAACCGTGACCTTGACCATGACCTTCCTAGCCTAAAATACAATCCAAGCTTGGTACCCATGCAAGTTTGCTATACCCAAAGTCTCATCAAAATTAGTCCATGCAAACTTAAGTTATTGATTGGTAACCACCGAATTGACAAACCCGCCCACCAACCAAATATACCTGAATCTGATCAACCAGGATTTTCAACTTGGTTAAAAACTGGATTTAAACATCGACTCAAAGGTCGAGTATAAGAGAAAAAAGGGAAGGATAATACATCTTCATTTATTTAATGAAATAATGACAGGTTATCTATATACATTATACAATTTTGTTTCTTTAACATCTTATAACAGCCACTAGGCTAGGTAAATCAGCAATTTTCAGTCATTATGATTTGCTTTGGTTTCTCATTAGGATGAGTCATAACCTTGATAGATGTTCTTCATTTTATTTTGTTTACCAGCAAAAAGTTTGAAATTTTACTTCATTTTTTCCAATAAATATTGATCAATAATTGTTTAGTTCTTAGTTTAGTAAATTTACATAAATTTAAGAATATTAAAGATACATTTGCGTCATAGAGGGCGGGGGGGGATTCATTTTTCATTCAAATTCTATCATCTTCGAATTTATTTGAATGGACATGTTTATCAAGAAGTTGTACTACAAACCCTTGTATTGTTCTGGAACATTCTCCATCAAGCCTTGGTCATCAATCACATTTACAGACAACAGGTTGTGTCTCCTCCCAATCTGGTAGTCTACATGGTCATGTGCTGGAGTAATCTTGACAGCACCTTGAATGTATTTAAACCTCACTCTGGTTAATTGGGGTTTAATGCATGTGTGTAAACTGTCATCTGAGAGCAGCCTGTGAAGTCCACACAGGCTTGTCAGGGAAGAAACTTTCTGCTTAGACTGGATTTTTGCTAGAAAAAGAGACTTCCTTTCATAAAATTAACTTAAAAGCCGAAAGTGTTGTCCCTGATGAGCCTGTATGGACTGCACTGGCTAATCTGAGTGAGACAAGACTTTATGCGCATGTATTAAGCCCCATTTTGCCAAAGCTTGGCTCGTATAAAAAATGACCAGGATGGCAACATTTATGTAAGAGAAGGCATATCAACACCTGACTAAAACTTTGCAGGATAGTGTATTTTTGGGAAATATGAGTGTTTTAAATTTTAAAAAATCATCTAGGACTTAGTATACAATATTTTTACTTCAAACCCAATGTTTGAGAAAAACAACAACATAAAGATGAATAGTGATGAAACCATTAAACATTTTAAATGCTATAAAACTCATTTCCCAATCATGACATAATAACAGTTTGTCATTTAATTTAACTGATTCTTTGAAATCAACAAGAGCTTTGTTACAGAAAAACAGCAGTCCCTTCCGAGTAAATGTATTTGGGGGAAGTTAATAATCGTCATAAAGGCATAAGTTTACGTCATAAAGGCATAAGTTTAATTTACCCACCCCAAATTTTTTTATTAAGGTAGGATCCAGATTTTTGTTTTCTTCAGTTATTTCTGTAACCATAGCAAGTACACTTTTGGTCTTACAAAAGAACTGAAACAAAATGCTTATTCCCAATATGTCCGTCTATCCACACCACGAGTTTCATCAACCGTGCTTTAAATTGTAAAAATATCCAGATTTAAGCTTTTACTTATTTCTGTAACAATGCCAACCAAAATGTTTTTGTGCGATGAAAAATACTAAAATAATATGCAAATTCTCCATCTGGCCCTCTATCGGCAGACCTCATGTCAACAACCTACATGTACCTAAAGTACTTTTTGAGTTTTTATGTTACTATAGAAAGCAAAATTTTTGTCCTGCAAAAATTTGAAATTAAATTTATATTTTCTTGATATTCCTCTTACAACATACAAATTTCATCAATCTTGCTTATATACATTTTGAGTTGTTGTAGGATCCAGATTTTTGTATCAGTTTGCCATAATTCCTATAACATAGCACCAATGATTTTTGTCGCACATTATTTTTAAATAGCATATTCCCCATACTGCCTCTCTAAACACATAATGAGTTTCAATAGCCCAGCTTAAGCACCTTTAAAGCAACAGCAGGATCCAGATTTTGACAGAAAGATGGCTGTCCAAACGGACAGCAACTAAATCTATGGTCCCCTCTTGTAAAACCGGTAGGGACTTAGAGGGTCAAACATGTACAATCAAACACAGCATGATGATCATACCTGTACCAAAGTCCTGCTGTTCACTGTCGTCTGTTATGACGGGTATATTGTCCCCTCTGGTGAAACCGGTAGAGACTTATAGGGTCAAACATATACAATCAAACACAGCATGATGATCATACCTGTACCAAAGTCCTGCTGTTCACTGTCGTCTGTTATGACAGGTATATGCCTGCCATCTATAGGATGCTGCAGAAGGGCGCCATGCAGGTGTGAATACCTAGGGTCATCTGGGTGGACTGCCACACCCGTGTCACCTAGCATCGTCTCCAGACGTGTGGTTGATACAGTGATTTTCTCGTCTGTAAATAAGACATGTTTCATGTGCTGTGAATATTTTTTCAGTCAAAATATGGCAGAACATGTTTCACGTGTTGAGAATATTATTCAAAGTCTTATAAATGTTGACCCTGTCTATATTTTTAATTCAGATCCCCACATTTTTTAAAAGAACAACAACAACATTTAATCCTTACATATACACAATCATGGCCCATTTACTGCAGAAATTGAGTTTCACTCAGAAAGTTTTGGTTAACAATGTCTGTGATTTTGAAAGGATTTTAGATTGGTCATCTTTGTATGTTCCCCAGATAAGTCGTTGTTTTATTCCAAACTCTAGCTCAGTCTAGGGTAAGTGCACATGTAAATGTCATTGATGTTGCTATTGCCTATTGGCAAAAATTTACCTTCAATTAAAATTTTACATTCCTAAATTTATATATTTTTATATATACTTAAGTCAGAAATTGTCAGATTTATCTCATCATCAAACATGCATTTGCAAAATACATGTATTTCATAATTGCAGGTATATAGCAACACAATAGCTTCAATTTGCTTATGTCAATGATGTTATTTGATGTTGATTGTGATTTCCATCCATTAACTTTTGTAAATAGTCCATAATAAGACAGAACAAAATGAGAAATTGAACCACCACTAAGTGTTGAAGACAAATAGGTTAATGTGCTTAGCAAGAAAACTTAACCACTCACAAAGGCTAAAGGTAAAGATTTTTAGGCCTAGCAAAATAAATTCTCTATGTTCGAACCATGCAAACACCATACCTGAATTGACCACTGGATAGGCGAACTGAGTCATTTCTCCAAACACAACAGGATGTTCATAACCAGGAACTTTCAAGCCCTTTGGTCCCTCTATCTGCTCATTGATTACCTAAAAGAAGCAGGTGTACATTAAATAATCCAGTATTTACTTAGCCGTGACATGCGAAAATGGGTCTTAAAATATGGAATAAGACCAATTTTCACTTTTCAATGCTCAACCAGAGCTTACCAAAGAAGTGATAAATAGACCCAACATGATGTACTTGTAGCATGCTGTGATTATCATGTTTTAAGTTGAAAAGAGTGCATAAGTGAAGCAATCGTAAACATAGGAGAATACAAGATCCGTGTTTTTTACTGCATTTAGCACTTTCCGCTTTTTATTGTATTTTTCGTTTAAAGGAACTCTCTTTCTGCCAAAAATCCAGTTCAGGCAGAAAGTGTCATCCCTGATTAGCCAGTGCAAACTGCACAGGCTCGTCTGGGACAACATTTTATGCTTATGCTTTATGTTCTTTTCACAGAGTGAGGCTCAATTACAAAAACATAAAAATGTCATCAAACCAATAAGAACACATACCTCAATATCAGAGATGGCAGATCTGAGATGGCAGGACCAGTTCACAAGTCGCCCACTGCGGTAGATGAGTCCCTCTTCATGAAGACGGATAAACGCCTCACGCACTGCCAGACTCATGTTCTGCAAAAACAAATAGTACAGATTTCTATTATTTAGGTGTTTTGTGTTTACCTTAATGAACACATGCAAAATGCAATAAACAATATTGAAAATAACATAAAATAATCAGCAAATTGAAATCTAAGTATAAATTGAAACTCAGAGCTTTAAGAAAAATACAATTCATAAACACAGCTGGAGGAATAGTAGAATCGTTTAATTTATTTTATTTTTTATCAAACAGCTTAGATTTAGTCTTGAGATATTCTTTTTTAAACAAAAAACAAGAGATGTGTCTGTCAGAAACACTATGCCCCCTATTGCGCCGCTTTGAAGCCATATATTTGACCTTTGACCTTGAAGGATGACCTTGACCTTTCACCACTCAAAATGTGCAGCTCCATGAGATACACATGCATGCCAAATATCAAGTTGCTATTTTCATTATTGCAAAAGTTATCGCAAAACTTTAACCAAGGTTTAAGTTTTGGGACAGAATAACAAAGTGACAAAATGACAGACAGACAGGCCCAAAACAATATGCACCTGATCATTCGATCCGGGGGCATACAAATATAATTACAAAAGTGCCTTGGGACATGTTGTTTACATAATAGTAAAATTGAAATTCCACTTTCATTTTCTGATAAAGAAAATCTATTATACATGTATATTATAATAATAATCTGTCTGCACACAAATTAAAAAAAAACTTCCATGAAAACTCTTTTTTATAAGCAAAAACTGTTCTTCTATGTTTAGTAACAGTGATCTTCACCTTGACCTGACCAGCCTAAAAGATATCCCAAGATAAATCAGCATGTACGTAGCTGCACTAAATTTCAGAAAAATACCTCAATGCAAAGACAAGTTATTTAGTGAAAACATTTTTTCTAAAGTTGCTAACAATGACCTTGACCCTGCTCCCCAAACGCATGTATGTTACCTTCAAACAAAATATAACAGCAAAATATCTCCATTTTAAACTAAAGGCATTGGAAGGAATTTTGTTTTGATATTTGATTTTTTTTCCATGTTTGTTAACAGTGACCTAGACCTGAACAGCCCAAAATGCAACCCTATGCTAAAGCAGCCTGCAAGCAACCTACACATAAAATTTCATAAAATAGTCAAAACCAAAAGAGACGCTGTATATTTTTGATAATATTGAACAATCTTGATGAAAGATTGGATATAGCAAGGCTGCATTGCATTTATTTTAAAGCAACAGTGACCTTTACTCTACTGACCCACAATGCTGTGTCTATCCAAACTTTAATAAAGATTGTTCAATATAAAGAAAAAAACTAAGTTACATGTTTTGATTCGCAACCACAACCCATAAGCTAAGTTTGGTAACAACAAATGGGGCATTATTTTGCTATATTGCATGTCAGAGATGTCATCCTTTTTCAGTAACCAAAAATGATAACCACTAAGACATACAATAGTATTCAATTTAATATCTATTCTGGATTTAGAAATGTTGAGTTGTCACATGCAATGTTTACCTAAATTTTAGCATCACTAAAAGGGAAATAATGCTGCTAAATTTTGAACCCAGATTATAAGCCTTGATCAGTGACCCTGCATGATGGTCCCCAAATTTCATCTTGCACTCAAAAATAAACTGGACTTTTATCATTACAAAAAGGAGGCAAAATGCTACTAAATATCTGATCACAGTTCTTGATCAGTGGGTGTTCATAAAGACCCTGTTTTATAGAGAGAAAGATTGCTTAAGAAGAGTTTGCACATAAAAATTTACCAGAATTTTATAGTACATGTACCAACATTTCACTAATTTGAAGGTAAGAGCTATAGAACTTGATCAGTGACTCAAAAACATGCTTCAAGTTTTATTTGAGAACCTTTAGTAGAAACAGTGCTATGCAGATGTTGAATGTTTTACCTTAAGCAAAGCATTGTTCAGTTGCCATAAACAACAAAAGGTTGAGTAGTACAGCTTCGCCTATTTGGTAAATAGTTGAGCTTATAATCAACATAAACTGTAACGAGGGATGGAAGAATGGACAGAAGGACAGGGCAATCACTGTACGCCTTTTATATCTAGATGCTTGTTAAAGGTGAAATGAAAATCATTAATTTCAGAGACCTCTTTTCAGCAAAAAAAATTCATAAAAGCGGAAAGTGTTGACCTTGATAAGCCTGTGCAGACTGCAAAGTCTAATCTGGGTTGAAACTTTACACACATGCATTAAAAAGATATTATGGGCATCTTACAGTTTATAGGTGTCTATCGCAACCATTGTTTATTTTTGGTGTTTTCACTTCATATACATTTATGTGTTAATGCAGCATCAACATACTAAAGCAATATCCCAGAAAGAGAAAAATAATGCATTTGAATATCAACCGTACTTTCGTTTGACAACTGATCATGCATAAACGATGTGAACCAAAATTTAGTTTTAGTGCAGAATCGTCCATACGACACAAAGACACACTTTTGTTTTATGGATCATTTCGGCTTAGAGGACTGGGTGAGTCATGTAAAATATTGAATATGAAATATATTTTTATAAACAACTGGAAGCAAGATGAGTTGCAGATAATTGGTTAGTAACTACATTTTAACTAACTCTTTTGACCTGTTAATTCTTTTCAGCTCAATTCAACAGTGAAAAATGCCCATAATATCACTTTAAACGCCGTTTGCCCATAGCGAGTGTGTCTCATATTCATATAATATGCATCACCTCGTCCATTGTGAAGCAGGTCCTACTCCAATCCAGGGACACGCCCATCTTCTTCATCTGACTGTAGATAGTTTCCCCTTTCCTGAATAGATGTTGACAGATATCAAACATGCCATAATGTGCTAGTGTTACAAAATTTACACCAACTTTTAATACTATGTTTATATTTGTTTACATGCAAATATATTTTGCGAAACTATTGCAGCTCTATTAAACAATGTTGAATCTTAATAATAGAAATACTGCAACATACACTGTTCAAACTTATCTGAATATATATGTTGTGATTCATAGTTAAAAAGATCGTAAGAAAAACATTTAAAAAAAATTAAGCACAAGAAATGTGTACATTGTACATGTTTGACATCGCTTAATACCACTGGGCATATAAATGAGTGTCTGGGGGCCAGTCATGTAAATTTATTATAATATAGAAATACGAAAACAAGAATAATTGAGCCTAAACCAAAGTATTTTGACTGACTGACACAATTTTAGTACAAACAGAGGCAAACGTTGAGAAATTCAACATAACTCCAAAGTGTCTCGTGAGATTTCGCTGGTTATTAAACTTGCAAGTTCTCTTATGCCATCACACATTGTCAGAAAGTTTGTTAATGATCAGGTGACAACTTGTTGAGTCAGAGAGCGAAAACCAAAACAAGCAGACTGACTGACAAACAGACTGTGCAGAAACTTTATGCCTTACTTCAAGGGCAAAAAACAAACAACATTGTTGCAACATCTTTAGAAACAAAATCAAGTGGTACAATAAATATTCATGACAAGTTTGGCTCCAACAATTCAATTATTAATGAATTGATGTATTTAGTTGGTTCAATGCTCAAGGCGGCATGGAAACTCAACCAATGAAACCCTTGCTTTATCAAAACAAATACATGTGGGGGGACAAAGCCTTTGTCATATTTACTTTAAGCCTGTAAATTTTAATATATTTCTATTTGTCATTTAAAGAGCATTTAAATACTTTCATGCTCTTTCACCATATATATTCACATAGAAGAAATTGTTACAGTTGATTCCCACACAGTAAATATTGTAATGATAAATCAATTAAGGGTACCTAGATAGCGTAGAACTTAACGATGAATACAAAATAGTGGGGGAAATAAACGCATAAAATTGGCAGCATATAAATATTATACCCCGAAAAAGGCAGAGGGATATAAAATTAGCGTTGTCCCACAGTCAGTCCATTCATCTGTGCGTCCCTCTGTTACGATTAATTTTTGGCTGGGGATATTAATTCAATGAATTTGCTTGTTTAATTAAAAACCCACGCCTCTTTCCACTCCCAGACTCGTTTCAGGAACTCCTCCCGCCCAACATCGTGTCTCGTCTTGCCCTCTTTCTTCCACAGTTGTTTCTCCACGACAACCTGCGTTGCTATGCCAGCATGGTCACATCCTGGGATCCACAGGGTCTCCAAGCCTCGCATTCGGTTCCTGTAAGAAAATGTTGTCCATAATCTGGGACAACATTTTTCGCCAAAACAATATGTTTGCTCACAAGAGACCCCCTTTAAATGAAAATTCTATAAAAGCGGATTTTGTTGTCCCTGCATAGGCTATTCAGTGTGAAGACACTTACCACCCATGCATTAAGCAGGCTAATCAGTGTGACAACACTTAACACCCATGCATTAAGCAGGCTAATCAGTGTGACGACACTTAACACCCATGCATTAAGCAGGCTAATCAGTGTGACGACACTTAACACACATGCATTAAGCAGTCTAATCAGTGTGACGACACTTACCACCCATGCATTAAGCAGGCTAATCTGGGACGACACTTAACACACATGCATTAAGCAGGCTAATCTGGGACGACACTTAACACCCATGCATTAAGCAGGCTAATCTGGGACGACACTTAACACACATGCATTAAGCAGGCTAATCAGTGTGACGACACTTAACACCCATGCATTAAGCAGGCTAATCTGGGACGACACTTAACACCCATGCATTAAGCAGGCTAATCTGGGACGACACTTAACACCCATGCATTAAGCAGGCTAATCTGGGACGACACTTAACATCCATGCATTAAGCAGGCTAATCTGGGACAACACTTAACATCCATGCATTAAGCAGTCTAATCAGTGTGACAACACTTAACACCCATGCATTAAGCAGGCTAATCTGGGACAACACTTAACATCCATGCATTAAGCAGGCTAATCTGGGACGACACTTAACATCCATGCATTAAGCAGGCTAATCTGGGACAACACTTAACATCCATGCATTAAGCAGGCTAATCTGGGACAACACTTAACACCCATGCATTAAGCAGGCTAATCTGGGACAACACTTAACACCCATGCATTAAGCAGGCTTATCTGGGACGACACTTAACATCCATGCATTAAGCAGGCTAATCTGGGACAACACTTAACACCCATGCATTAAGCAGGCTAATCTGTGACAACACTTAACACACATGCATTAAGCAGGCTAATCTGGGACAACACTTAACACCCATGCATTAAGCAGGCTTATCTGGGACTACACTTAACATCCATGCATTAAGCAGGCTAATCTGGGACAACACTTAACATCCATGCATTAAGCAGGCTAATCTGGGACAACACTTAACACCCATGCATTAAGCAGGCTAATCTGGGACAACACTTAACACCCATGCATTAAGCAGGCTAATCTGGGATGACACTTAACATCCATGCATTAAGCAGGCTTATCTGGGACGACACTTAACACCCATGCATTAAGCAGGCTAATCTGGGACGACACTTAACACCCATGCATTAATCAGGCTTATCTGGGACAACACTTAACACCCATGCATTAAGCAGGCTTATCTGGGACGACACTTAACACACATGCATTAAGCAGGCTTATCTGGGACGACACTTAACACCCATGCATTAAGCAGGCTTATCTGGGACGACACTTAACACACATGCATTAAGCAGGCTAATCTGGGACGACACTTAACACCCATGCATTAAGCAGGCTAATCTGGGACGACACTTAACACCCATGCATTAAGCAGGCTAATCTGGGACGACACTTAACATCCATGCATTAAGCAGGCTAATCTGGGACAACACTTAACACACATGCATTAAGCAGGCTAATCAGTGTGACGACACTTAACACCCATGCATTAAGCAGGCTAATCTGGGACGACACTTACCACCCATGCATTAAGCAGGCTAATCTGGGACGACACTTAACACACATGCATTAAGCAGGCTAATCTGGGACGACACTTAACACCCATGCATTAAGCAGGCTTATCTGGGATGACACTTAACATCCATGCATTAAGCAGGCTAATCTGGGACAACACTTAACACCCATGCATTAAGCAGGCTAATCTGGGACAACACTTACCACACATGCATTAAGCAGGCTAATCTGGGATGACACTTAACACCCATGCATTAAGCAGGCTAATCTGGGACAACACTTAACATCCATGCATTAAGCAGGCTAATCTGGGACAACACTTAACACCCATGCATTAAGCAGGTTAATCTGGGACAACACTTAACATCCATGCATTAAGCAGGCTAATCTGGGACAACACTTAACATCCATGCATTAAGCAGTCTAATCAGTGTGACGACACTTAACACACATGCATTAAGCAGGCTAATCTGGGACGACACTTAACACCCATGCATTAAGCAGGCTAATCTGGGATGACACTTAACACCCATGCATTAAGCAGGCTAATCTGGGACAACACTTAACACACATGCATTAAGCAGGCTTATCTGGGACGACACTTAACATCCATGCATTAAGCAGGCTTATCTGGGACGACACTTAACACCCATGCATTAAGCAGGCTTATCTGGGACAACACTTAACACCCATGCATTAAGCAGGCTTATCTGGGACGACACTTAACACCCATGCATTAAGCAGGCTTATCTGGGACAACACTTAACACCCATGCATTAAGCAGGCTTATCTGGGACGACACTTAACACACATGCATTAAGCAGGCTTATCTGGGACGACACTTAACACCCATGCATTAAGCAGGCTAATCTGGGACAACACTTAACATCCATGCATTAAGCAGGCTAATCTGGGACGACACTTAACATCCATGCATTAAGCAGGCTAATCTGGGACAACACTTAACATCCATGCATTAAGCAGGCTAATCTGGGACAACACTTAACACCCATGCATTAAGCAGGCTAATCTGGGACAACACTTAACACCCATGCATTAAGCAGGCTTATCTGGGACGACACTTAACATCCATGCATTAAGCAGGCTAATCTGGGACAACACTTAACACCCATGCATTAAGCAGGCTAATCTGGGATGACACTTAACACCCATGCATTAAGCAGGCTAATCTGGGACAACACTTAACATCCATGCATTAAGCAGTCTAATCAGTGTGACAACACTTAACACACATGCATTAAGCAGGCTAATCTGGGACGACACTTAACACCCATGCATTAAGCAGGCTTATCTGGGACGACACTTAACACCCATGCATTAAGCAGGCTAATCTGGGACGACACTTAACACCCATGCATTAAGCAGGCTTATCTGGGACAACACTTAACACCCATGCATTAAGCAGGCTTATCTGGGACGACACTTAACACACATGCATTAAGCAGGCTTATCTGGAACAACACTTAACACCCATGCATTAAGCAGGCTTATCTGGGACGACACTTAACACACATGCATTAAGCAGGCTAATCTGGGACGACACTTAACACCCATGCATTAAGCAGGCTTATCTGGGACGACACTTAACACCCATGCATTAAGCAGGCTAATCTGGGACGACACTTAACACCCATGCATTAAGCAGGCTTATCTGGGACGACACTTAACACCCATGCATTAAGTAGGCTTATCTGGGACGACACTTAACACACATGCATTAAGCAGGCTTATCTGGGACGACACTTAACACCCATGCATTAAGCAGGCTAATCTGGGACAACACTTAACACCCATGCATTAAGCAGGCTTATCTGGGATGACACTTAACACCCATGCATTAAGCAGGCTAATCTGGGACAACACTTAACACACATGCATTAAGCAGTCTAATCAGTGTGACAACACTTAACACCCATGCATTAAGCAGGCTTATCAGTGTGACAACACTTAACACCCATGCATTAAGCAGGCTAATCTGGGAGGACACTTACCACCCATGCATTAAGCAGGCTAATCTGGGACAACACTTAACACCCATGCATTAAGCAGGCTAATCTGGGACAACACTTAATACCCATGCATTAAGCAGGCTAATCTGGGACAACACTTAACACCCATGCATTAAGCAGGCTAATCAGTGTGACAACACTTAACACCCATGCATTAAGCAGGCTAATCAGTGTGACGACACTTAACACCCATGCATTAAGCAGGCTAATCTGGGACAACACTTAACACACATGCATTAAGCAGGCTAATCAGTGTGACGACACTTAACACCCATGCATTAAGCAGGCTAATCTGGGACAACACTTAACACACATGCATTAAGCAGGCTAATCAGTGTGACGACACTTAACATCCATGCATTAAGCAGGCTTATCTGGGACGACACTTAACACCCATGCATTAAGCAGGCTAATCTGGGACGACACTTAACACCCATGCATTAAGCAGGCTAATCTGGGACAACACTTAACACACATGCATTAAGCAGGCTAATCAGTGTGACGACACTTAACACCCATGCATTAAGCAGGCTAATCTGGGACGACACTTAACACCCATGCATTAAGCAGGCTAATCTGGGACAACACTTAACACCCATGCATTAAGCAGGCTAATCAGTGTGACAACACTTAACACACATGCATTAAGCAGTCTAATCAGTGTGACAACACTTAACACCCATGCATTAAGCAGGCTTATCATTGGACAACACTTACACCCATGCATTAAGCAGGCTAATCTGGGACGACACTTACCACCCATGCATTAAGCAGGCTAATCTGGGACAACACTTAACACCCATGCATTAAGCAGGCTAATCTGGGAAAACACTTAACACCCATGCATTAAGCAGGCTAATCTGGGACAACACTTAACACCCATGCATTAAGCAGGCTAATCAGTGTGACAACACTTAACACCCATGCATTAAGCAGGCTAATCAGTGTGACGACACTTAACACCCATGCATTAAGCAGGCTAATCTGGGACAACACTTAACACACATGCATTAAGCAGGCTAATCAGTGTGACGACACTTAACACCCATGCATTAAGCAGGCTAATCTGGGACAACACTTAACACACATGCATTAAGCAGGCTAATCAGTGTGACGACACTTAACATCCATGCATTAAGCAGGCTTATCTGGGACGACACTTAACACCCATGCATTAAGCAGGCTAATCTGGGACGACACTTAACACCCATGCATTAAGCAGGCTAATCTGGGACAACACTTAACACACATGCATTAAGCAGGCTAATCAGTGTGACGACACTTAACACCCATGCATTAAGCAGGCTAATCTGGGACGACACTTAACACCCATGCATTAAGCAGGCTAATCTGGGACAACACTTAACACCCATGCATTAAGCAGGCTAATCAGTGTGACAACACTTAACACATATGCATTAAGCAGGCTAATCAGTGTGACGACACTTAACACACATGCATTAAGCAGGCTAATCTGGGACGACACTTAACACACATGCATTAAGCCCAGTTTTCCCAGAACGAGCCTCATATATATAAATTTCACAATCATGTAAACAGAAGGCTGTGATTTTTTTTAATAAATAAGTACATACTGTTGACTTCGTATTTAAAGATGTTTATGCATTTTGAGCTCACTTTAGAACAAAATGCTCAAGGAGAGCTTACACACTCTATTTTTGTTCATCTCTGTTAACAAGATTTACATTCTGAACTCTCCAGAGCCCATATTCATTCCTTATTGTTCATGAAATTGGATCAGAACATTTGTCTCAAAGAGTTCACAACAGGGTCACATGGGATAAAAAATAGATCACAAGGTCAAATTACCAAAAAAGCTTTTGAGCATTCAAGTAGTTATATTTTTTTGTCCACTCATCATGAAAATTTCTTAGAACATTTGTTGTTATTATATCTTTGCAGAGTTCTAAAATGGTTTTGTTCCATTTAAACACATGTCTACTGGGAGGTTGGACAGTTTGTCTAACAAAACATTAGTAATCGTTAAAAACTTGTGAAGAGTCACATTTTTTGCCCCACTTACGTAAAACTTGCTCAGAACATTTTTCCAATAATATCTTAGTCGAGTTTCTGGTTAATTTAACACATTACTACTTAGATACCTATTTCGACGTGTTTTAGTCTATTAGAAAGTTAAATTTAATTAAAGACCTTTCTTACTAGATTTAAGTTTTATAGACTTCATTTTCAACCCTAACATACTGATAAGAAGCAAACAGAATTAAACCTGAATAGACTGCGAGTTACTCACAGGCTGTTCTGGTTTTATGCTGTTTGCACATAGCAATTTTCGCTTTGCTTCTGAGTTGGAAAGGGTTCAAACATGGCTACCATGAGGTGGGGTGCGGGACGTATTTTTAATATTGCTATAGTAAAATCTTGTGAACAATCTAGAGGTAATATTTTTGCCCAATCATCATGAAACTTGCAAAAGGCATTTGTTCAAATAATATCTGGGCAAAGGTCCAATTAAAAACATGGCTGCCAAGGGGCTATTTAGTTTATATATATATATATATATATATATATATGGCTGTACTGAAATCTTGTGAACAATCAAGTTCTTTGTCCAATCATCAATGAAATTGCTCAGATCAGTTATATATTGTTGAAATTACAAACTTGAAGTAAGAGAGCCAAGATATCTTTGCCGAGTACTAAATTGGAAACATCACAAAACCTGCTTAAAATAGTTCAGTCCCTGCTTGTCTCAGGAAAGGGAACCACAGCCGTTACCCTTTCCCCAATAAGAAGCAAAGTGAAAATGGCTTTTGCAACTAGCATGAAACCAGAACAGATTGTGAGTAACTCCCAGTCTGTTCAGGTTTTATGCTGTTGCTGCTCATCAGTAACTAAGGATTGGAAATGAAGCCTTTAAAACTTGAATTTGGTAAGAAAGGTATTTAACTAATGTAATGTTACTTTCTAATGGACTACAAATGCGTCAAAATACGTATCTAAGTGGTAAAGGGTTAAGTTAGAATTTTTAGTAGTTTCCTTTCACCCACATATTAGTACAGAACAAAAAAAGCGTAAATCTATACAGCTCAACCAATAATATTATAGAAAATGTGACAAATGCATATCTAAACAGTTCAATCAATACCATTATTGAGCAACACAAAGTCAATTATAAACAGTTCAATCAATGCACTTATAGAGCAATAAAAAAGCAAATCTAATACTATACAATTCAATCGATACTATTATAGTACAAGACAAAGGCAAATCTAAACAGTTTGATGTACCAACCATCTCACAATGGCGTCTTGTATAGCGCATGTCAGTGCATGTCCCAGGTGTAAAGTTCCGGTCACATTTGGTGGCGGAAGGCAAAGAACAAACTTCTGGCCTGACTCGTTCTCCTGTCACATAGAACTTTTGGTTTTAAAAGTCTTATTTAACAATTGCACTCGCAAACCATTTTAGTGTGTATCTTCTAACTATTTAAAAAATTTATAATTCTTTTAATAATTTTTTGTAAATACAAGAGATGCACTATAAAACTTAATATTCTTTAAAAAAAATTGATGCACAAATTTGTAAGACATATCTTCAAAAAACTGGTTAATAGTAGAGGTATACATGCATGCAATTTAAAGCCCTAAATGCATTTACAATTTTAAAAAATCATTAACACAATAATATTCATAAGATGCTATAATTATGCAAAATTGTAACAAGGAAATAAATGTAAACTGCTCAATTTATAGTTCACATAAAATAAGTTCTGAACTTAAACATACATTGAGCTTTCATTTTAAGTTAAGAATTCAAAGTATTTTGATTTTTAAGTATCCAAATTTAACATTATTTAATTTGTTTTTTAAATGAGCAATTTTGTGATGCTCTGAAGCAATTTCATTACATCACCTCAGACCTATTTTGGGAAAAACGGCAATTTTGGCATGGGGAATTTTTTTGCACGAAATGTTGACTGATTTGGGAAAAACTAATTAAATATAACTCTTACTTTTGAATGATACTTCAAATTATAAAAACAAAATCATATACATTATAGTTAAAAACATTGTTAGAGGTAAGGAAAATAAAAATGAGATATAATAATCACAAGACACTTCTTGCTAAAAAAAATAAATTTTAGTGTGGAAATTGGGATTATTTTTTTCCATTAGAAAAAAACACAACATTTTACCTTGGGAATGGGACCATTAAACGGACCAGTAGATACACCAGGAAAAGGTCTGATGCTAATGATCAGAATTGTAGTCAGTATTTTATTTTATACACATTGATAGCTCCCAATTTATTGCTTATGTGAGCCTTGTTCTGGGAAAACGGGGCTTAATGCATGTGAATAAAGTGTTGCCCCAGATTAGTCTGGGTAGTTTGCACAGGCTAATAAGGGACGACACTTTCTGTCTAAACTGGATTTAACATAGAAGAGACTTCCTTTAAACAAAAAATACAATTTAAGTGAAAACTGTTGTCCCAAATGGCCTGTGCAGATTTATGCACAGGCTTATCTGGGACCACACTTTCATTTAACCCAGGGTTCCCAGATCAAGGCTTATAATTATACACACAAACCTTTGGTTTGAAGAATCCTTCCTGCACCCACCAGTCGTACCAGGCGGCCTCCACAAACTGGGGCGAGTAAGCCTGAGGGAGTTCTACTGTGGTATCTGCAGGAAAAATGAAGGGTACATGGTAAATATCCACCTGTCAAAGAAACAATCGTTGTTATTTGCATTCTTAGAAGTAACAAAAGATTGTGCAAAATCCTAGGCTAACATGACCTTAGGCTAGTATTCCATTTGTCTTTAACCGCATCTGTATCCGCATATCCGCAATAGGCGTTAGGCGTCCGCTTATATCATTCATCCGCATCCGCATATCCGCATGCACAATAGGCGTCCGCAAAAGAACGCTCAAGTGAGCATTCTAATGCGGATAAGATACGGACGGCATTTAGCACGATGAGGGAAGCTGTCATCAATCAACTGAAAAACTAATCGAAAAAATGTGAAAAATTACCCGGAATTATACAACCAACGCAGTTCTGCATATCGGGACTCTGATTTCACTTCAAAATGTTTGGAAAAGCATAGCCAAGTCACTAGACGAAGATGTTTCAGGTATTTACCATTTGTATTCTTTTACAGACAGAATGATGACTTGTACATTATATCTACTTAAATTCACGCTTGTCCTACACAATAATTATCTCAAATATAATTTTCAGTTTCATCCATATGTTTCTTTTCCAAAAGGAAAAAGATATGTTTGACGTATGCAGATAAATGGAATATAGGGTCCGTATTATGATTTTGTGGATACGGATACGCGCGGATACGGATGCGGATACGGATAGATGGAGTACTAGCCTTAGTATACCAAGTTTCATCCAAGTACTTTTTAATGAAATCTCCAGATCCTGTTTTGTGGACAGAAAGACAGACAAACAGCTTATACCTATAATCCTTTTAGGCCACCGAGGGAAAATAAATTACAGACGAATAAGATCCAAATTCTACACAAGTAAAAGGATTTGTTTATTTTATTTTATCGTCTTACAATTAAAGCGAGACTATACAATTTTTATATGTGTTAAATTGTAATATATTGATAAAAATATGTTACAATAACACAAAATAGACAATAAAAATTATACATTGAAGACGAATTTAATAAAATGCAGCAAAGACAAATAAGCGCCCCAAGCTGATTGTGACGAAGATACATCGTACATATTTTCCTACAATAACCGAAGCATTTGTCTTTTGAGTTGGTGTTCGTGTGTCGTATAAATAGATATCGTTGCAGGGATTTAAAATGAACCGTTAAACTTAATTCAAATTCACATCATACATGCATGATTAACATGCTGGCGAATTTGACTGTACAGACATTTTCCATTTCAGAATTAAATATCTGGCTTAGTTTGCATTTTTCGACACATGTTATTCTTAACGTTTATTTTAATTTATATTGAAATATATGTATAATAAGTTTTTTACACATTTAATATAATTTCATAAATATTTGACAAAATCATATAGTCGCGCTTTAAGCTGGGCTTCACTCAGTATAATTCTGTACTTGGCAACTTTGCACATAATAATTAAAACCTAATTTAGTTTACCTTTCTTGTCCCCAGGTTTTGTTGCAACAAAGTACTTCACAATTTCATATGGCTTTGACTTGTTATTCTTCAATGCCTGGAACAAAACACAAAGTAAAAAAATGTAAGATTGTAAACTTTATAAGTTCCCAATAGAGTAACTAGTCCCTAAAGATTGGGGTTTGGAATGTCCTTTTTAGCCTGGGGTTAATAAATCATGAGTGGAACCAAAGAGTGTCCCAGCACTTCTACTTTATTAACATATCTATAGATACTAGACTTACAAAATATATTCTCCTAAGATTATCCAAATAAATAACAACAAGCAGAACTTTAATTTAAAATTCTTATTTTCATTCATTAACAAGATATGTGTTTGTCAGAAAAACTATATGTCCCCTTTTGCGCCGCTTTGAAGCTATATATTTGACCTTTGACCTTGAAGGATGACCTTGACCTTGACCTTTCACCACTCAAAATGTGCAGCTCCATGAGATACATATGCATGCCAAATATCAAGTTGCTATCTTTAATATTGCAAAAGTTATTGCAAATGTAAAAGTTGGCGCAAACCAACCAACCAACAGACAGGGCAAAAACAATATGTCCCCCACTATAGTGGTGGGGGACATAAAAAATCATTCAGAGTGCTACATGTACAATTGCATCATGAGAAAATGAATGATTATTATGTTCTTCTTCTGCAATACTTTTACTTTTAAATTACAGGGACTTGTTTTCAAATTGGCGAAATGACAATTCTCCAACTTTGTATCATATATTCAACAAACAAAAGTACACTGTACATAAGGAACAAAAATAAGGAACATTTTTGTCCAACGGAAATCGTCATTCATAACTTATAAAATTATGAAGCGTTACAAATGCAAAGCAATAGACAACATTGAAGTGTTCTTGTTGTTTTTGTTATATTTTGTGACAATATGTGGTTTACTTTAATTTAAGGAAACAAGAGCTGGTTTTGTGAAACACAATGCCGCTTTCTGCACTTTGAAGCCGCACAGCAGCTATATCCATATTGGCATTCCTGAAAAGTGTTATTTTAGAGAAAATTGTTAAGCCCAAGGCCTGTTACTTTGTCAAAAATCAATGGACAGGAACAAAACTCAAACTTGATCTGTGAGTCATGTAGGTAGACAAACACACCAAAAATAAGGTTCAAAAGTGTTGTATTGAAAAAAAAATCTTAGCCCAAGGCCTGTAACTTTTTCCAATTTCAATGGACTTTTACAAAACTTGAACTTGATCTGTAAAATATGTACGTAGACTCACACACCAAAAATCTGTTAAATATCTGCAAGCATTTTTTTTTTAAAGTCCAGAAAACTGTTATTCTTCAGAAAATTTCTAAGCCCAAGGCCCATAACATCACCAAAAATCAATAGACCTGAAAAAAACTCTAACTTGATCAGTAAATGCAAGTAGACTCACACACCAAGGAGGAGATAAATATCTTAAAACATTTAGGAAAAAACTCCGGAAACTTAATGCTGGATGGACAGACGATCTGATATTCAGACGGCTATTAACTCCCCTACAGAATGCATTAAATAATGTAAAAGAACGGATAGCTTTGAAGTCAATCATCATCAATAACTTGACCAGTTTGGCCATTGGAGAGAAATGAGGGACGACGATACAGAAATCCCCCTCCAGTCAGGTCTGTTGTGTGCTGCTGAGAGTAATTCATCCATGGGAAGGGATGTCCATTTTTTCACATTATCCATCCAGCTTTTCTCCTGACAGCCTCAACGTCGACATCCCTCTAGCGTGCCCTTGAGAACAGTCTTGCATAGAGAGTTATGCCTGGTGACATGTCAAAACCAAGCCAATTTTCAGTGACAGTTTGACATTTGACAGAAAGGGCTCTTGTGTACCAACAAGTGCTGCAGTCATGTTCTGGACGTATTCGTTGGTCTTGTGCTCCATGTAGGAGATGCGGAGCAGTCTTCGGAGACATTTATCATATGTTCAAATGCCTGTATCCTGCGTTCTGTGTCGGCGTGAAGCATCCAGGTCTCAAGCTGTAGAGTAGAATGGAGACTACGAGGGACTTGTACAGCCTGTACTTATTGAGGAATCTGATGGAACTGCTTGTCCAAAACCTGTTCAGTCTGGACATCACTGTCGACGCCATGGCAATTCTTATTCAGTCCTTGCATTACTGGTACCATCGTTGGACAGGGTTGTGCCCAAGTACTTGAAGCTGGTCACTTATTCTGGCTTCTTCCCGTTCATGGTGATGTCTGTGCTGGTTTCGAAGTGCTGTTCACCATGATCTTCATGAAAAAGACTAGATTTACAAATGATGTGCCAAACTCTTGTGCTATATTGAATCGTTTTATTATAGGCCTGCAAATGATGTTAAATTAAAAAAATTCACTGGACATCATCCATCCATGGTGAAGTGTTCATCCATAGTTATGACTGCCTAACAGCATACCAATGCTTCTAGCAGGAACAATTCAACCACATTCAGGAGAGATGCGTTTCATGCTTTTTAGACATAAAGATAATTAAAATGTTTGTTGAAAATTATTTGTACAGAAGAGCTATTAAATTTCATTTATAAAAAAAAGTAAAAACTAAATTCATTAGAAATAAAAAATATGAAAAAAGTGTGACATCACACATGGCCTGATCACCCATGTCACACTTTCTTACACCTCCTCCACCCCTCTGGAGTGTGACATACTTTATGGACGGTTGTTTGAGCCCAGGTGGTAAACTTTTTTATTTTTTTAAATAATGTTCTTGTTTCATTCTAAAGCTCTTTAATTCCTATGTTAATGTAGTACAGGTCAATTTGTTATCTCCCTTTTCATATAACATACATTAACTTCTTTATGTGAATTTCATCCTCTCGCCAGTGTTCGTTCACCCATGAAAGCTCGTGCAATTGTGGTCATGTCCAATCGTTATTTAGAATTGATCTGTTGCAAGATTTTCATTGGTCATTCAAAAGTACCTGTTGATTTCATTATGAAATTACTGACCACGCTTGCATTTGCCAAGACCGTCTAGTGGACGCAAGTCCATAGTTGTTGTTTATTCCAACCTGGTGAGTTAAAAAGTTTTCATTTAAATTGACCTGTACTACATTTACATTAATCAATTTAAAGGTTTTAATGATGAACTAAAATTTATGACATTAAAACTCTAAACAAGTCCCTTTTATAAAAAAAAATAACCATAAAATTTTCGTTAAGTAGTCTCAAAGAAATGTTGTAAAACTGCACTCAATTGTACGCAACACAAAGCACTTTGGAAAATCAAAACGACTTAATGGTGAGTTAGTTTATCTGACATTCATTTATTCGACAACTTATTTATTCTGACAACATGTTTGACATTTGACATAACATGTCGCGGAAATAGAATATAAGTGTATTTACTTCGCTCATTGCTAAATGACAGCATCAAAAAAAATTACCGACGTTGAATAAGTTTCAAATATATTAAATCCATTCGTAAGCTGTGTCTGTCGAGCTTTGTATGTTTTTAATCCGTGTCTCAGGTAAATATTTCTGGAAATGCACCAGGAGGCTGCCATCTTGGAAATCATTCGGATTGCTCGGTCTTTATTCTTGCAAAATAGAAGTAGAATGGCAGCACTACTTTCTACAAAAACATTAGATTGCAAAGACCTTCATGGTTATTTAAAAACGCTTTCGTCTTACACTCTTGACAGATTGTACAATCACCCGGCAACATGTCTTGCCGTTTTCAGGTACACAGTTGTTACACTGACCGTGTTAAATTGAAACTCATTCAGTAATTGCACTTCAATTTGGTTAACAAAAGACCATAGGCTAGCCTAACATTAAAAAATAAAACAAAATGAAACTTTAATTCGTAGGGATATAACCGATTCTTCGTTTGCACACATTTGTCTGTTATAATTGGTAGTGTTTTATTGCTGGTTAGCTCACTGATCTATAAAATTACCGTTTCGCATTTAAGAAAAGATGGACTATACAATTTTCTTGCCTCTGTGACAGTTTGTGCCCAACTAGGGGCCATAAAATTACCTTGGTTTATTGTTGTAAGGCTGTGGCTGTGTATATAACATCTGGAATCTTTGAATTTTACGACACTGCTATTTCAATTGGGTTGACAATGTCACTTTATTTGCAGATCGCGGTGGTGTAGTGGATGAATTGTCCGCCTAGCAATCGGAAGTTCGTGGGTTCACTCCCTACTCGGGGAGCGTCCTCATTATCTCCTTCATAGACACCAAGTACTGGTTCTTCCCAGGAAACGGACTTCATAATGTCCATATCTGCCTATAATGCTCTAAAGGGCGCTTGGCAGTATACATAGATAGAGATAGATATTTACTTTGTCACGTTAGAGAAAGAGTTGTGTGGTAACCTTGTTGGCTCCATGACAGTTACCAGAAATGAAATGCAGTGCAAGATTCTTACCACATTAAGGATTTGTATAGTTGTCCTAAATTAACACAGTCGAGCATGAAAAAGAAATTCCTTAAGTGTACTGTTAAAATGATTTTATGCAATAATGATTTGTTAACAAACTTTTACTTACATATATATATATATATATATATATATATATATATATATATATATATATATATATATATATATATATATATATATATTATGTAACATGAAATTCATAAAAAATATGATAAAAGGTCATAATCTGGTTGCATGCAGAGCCCCAAATCATTGCTTCTTTTCAGGGAATTGCCACAGTTAGCCAAGCACTACATTATGCGCCTGCTGTTGATTGATCAGCCAGTATCTCAGGCAGTGATTGGATTATGGGCGAACAACAAATATATCAAGTTAGTGAAATCACATAGTTAACCAGTATATAACAGCAACACTGATTTAACAAACTTATTTTTTGCACAAATCAGTTATGGTTTCAGACATTATTAATATAACTCTTATATTACATGGTCAGATAAACTTCTTTTGATAAGTAATTTGTACTTACCGTAATTACTCTAAGTTTTCGACACTTAAAAATAATAATTTTTTTTCGTGTCCGAAAACATAGATATGAAAAATATTTAAAACTTACAGGTGTCACCAAATTTAGAGACACAAATTAAGGATGTAATAATTATATTGAAATAAATGCAATAAATCAATGTACAATAATTTTCTCATGATTAACTCTTCTTTTTATGCTTAAAAAATAAATACATAAATAATTTACAGCTTTGATAACTCTTGCCTGAAATGAATTAGAACAAAAACGTAAAAACAGAAAAGTAATCCTTGGACGACACTATTTCAACTGCTATAGGGTGAATCCATTTATTTCCATTGTATACATGGTTATTTACCCAATTATGGGTAATGGTCCATTTACTTCAGGCATGAGTCTGCAGGTTTTATGACCTTAATCCCGTTGTAAAAATCCATGATTGAGTGTCACAAGATAAGCGAAAACAGGGCTGAATTCTGTAAAAATTGCGGTAAAATATACTGTCCGAAAATTAAGAGACTTAAATTATGGATGAAAACCCGTATGTCTGAAAATTTAGAGTCACGAAAAAATAATTATTTTTGCTAAAAAAGAGGGTGTCCAAAAACTAAGAGTGTCCGAAAATTTAGAGTAATTACCGTAAATTATTTTATGTATAATTATACTGTGTTCTGGTAGGTACCTTGGACCTGTCTAATCAAAGATTTTAAACTGTTTTAACTGACATTTATAGTTCACAACAAGTGGATGATGATTAGCATTATGTTTCTAGACGTGAAGCATACCAAGGAAAAAGAATTTATGTTGGTACTTATTAGTAATGCTTTAATGGGTGTTCACAAATGTCTTATGACCCCTGCTGCTGAGAGGCAGATAGTGATTCCACCCGTACGAGACTAGATGACTAGTTAAGTATGACATGAATAATTCTTCCTACAAAGCCTTCATACTTTTATACATGTTATTGATACACACATGTCAGCGATCGTATAATAATTGTAGTTTGGTTGTGAAAAAAATACGAGAATCGTAATCCCTTTTACTACCGTTTTAAATCGACAACTGACATGAATAAACAACAATAACAATAATAATGACATCTTCAGAAACTTGAACGTTTGCAACGTCGTACAACGTTGCGCCAAAATCACAACACAATTATCACACCCATGTCACCTGACCTAAGTTTTTCTCTTTTCTCTTTGACATTGACCTACTTTTTGACATGGACAAATTCATGAGGTCCAAATTCTTGGTTAATCCAAAGTGACTGTTTTGTTTTGCCAAAAGACTTATACTTGCATTGATGTTATCTATGAAAACTCATCACACCCACATCACCTGACCTCATTCTGATTTTGAGATTGACCTACTTTTCGACTATGACTTATTCAGAATGGCGAATTTCTTGGTTATTGCGCTTGATTGGTTATTATCGACTCCTGTTCAACTTAAAAGTACCCCTTTACTCTTAAGTATACCACAATTTACCATGGGTACCAAAATATACTCAAATGTACCTTGCCAATATTACACTGTACCCAAGTTTTATTCCCAGCCAAAATCCGATGTTTAAAACATTATGAAACAAAATTCTCTTTGAACAAAACCTGCCTGAATATGCTATTTAAGTATAAGTTATTATGATAAAGAGGCTATTTTACAGAATCTGGACATAATTAATTTAAAAAAAAAGAGCTGACAATGACCAACTAAGTGTTAGTATTCCCGGGTACGTTTGAATTTATTTTCTGTACACGGGCGCGGTACATTGTAGTATAATTAAAAGGACCTGGGGTATTTCTAAGTAGTACTCAAGCGGACAATGACCAATCGAGCCTATTTGAATGTTTGCTTAACATCATTACAATGTATTTAAAAGCTTTGATGCTTCAATTTATCACTCGGCACTCTCACATTGTCCAAATTTATGTTCACCTTGACATTGACTTACTTTTCAACTTAGACTTATTCAAATGGGCAAAGTATAGAGACAAGGTTATGCTCTTGGGAAGAAGGGGACTTTTCATTTATTAGATGCAGCATCGTGTTTTCACTTTTTTGTTTAGAGGGGCAGCAGAGAGGATGGGATATTGGACATAAAGCACCTAGCATTAGCACCCTGCTTTTGTGATCAATATCTTTTCTTAGTGTAAGAGTATTGTTATTTCAGTGTTACACACCAATGTTTTTTCAGTGATCACAGGCGGGCAGTTCAAGCCCTTACTGATCTACGTATCTGGTACGAGAAGCCGTTGCCAGGGGGTATGCAGGGTCGCATGGTGAACGCTACATTCAAGGCCAACATGAAGACTGCGCTGCTTGGCGGGTAGGGGACTCTGGCAGGGTGGATAACATTCACATTTTGGGAAACCTGAGCTTAATTAAATACAAGTGTGTAAAGTGTCAACCCAGATTAGCATGTGCAGTATATAATTAGGAACGACACTCTAAGCTTTTATGGTATTTTTTTGTTTTAAGGAAGCCTCTTTTTAACAAAAATCAAGTTTATGTGGAAAGTGTTGTTCCTGATTAGCCTGTGAAAACTGCACAGGCTAATCTGGGACAACACTTTACACACATTGTGTAAGCCCAATTTTCCCAGAACAAGGCAAATTTTTATTCAGCTTTTAAAGAATATTTTATATAAAGGAATGCGAATACATGTAGATCAATATAGAGTATAATAGATAAGTGTTGATTATAGATCATGTTTATCGTGCGAGGCTTAGAAAACAAAAAGCACAAGCCTTGGCGAGTGCTTTTTTGTTTTCGTGCTGAGCATAATAAACCTGATCTATAATCAACACTAATCTATTATTCTATTTATCCCACTTTTTACTCAGTTTACCTTTTTATTTAAACAAAATAAGTTTTACTGGATAATTTTGCTGGATGTATGACGTCATTTTGTCAAAAAAATGACGTCATTTTGTGCAGTGGTTTATGGCAGAAATTTAATCAACAGGGCTTTAATCAGCCAATTTTGCTGTAAAAGTGGGATAAAATGTATTCTGACTGATCATAACAAATTTTTATAGAGTAGGGATTTTGATTTATTGTGAAGTTCAGTTACATGAAATGATCAGCTTAAAATGTCAAGAGGTTATTTGAAAAAGTAACACACCGTACAAATAATTGATGCCTTTTATTTTTAAAATTAGTACAGAACAGAACAATGGTGAAAATGATAGAATAACAAGAAGAATATAATACTGAAACATTAATACTGAAATAACTTGACCACTGGCCAATGTTCATTGTCTAGATTTTAATACCCAAGTTTTAATAAACTTACTAATAATAAATATAAACTTTGTATGCTCTGTACCTTGCAGCATGATTTTAACAGCTCTTTTGAAAGCTACATAATAATAAACTTTTTGGTATTCTTTATTTGTCTATGCTGTTTGAACATCAATTTTAAATAGCACTTATAAATAAACTTATCGCTTGTTTATTTACTTATTTATCCATGCTTTTTGAACAGCATTTTTGAATAACTCTTATTAATTAACTTATCCCTTTTCTTTATTGGTCCATGCTTTTTAAAAATTACTTTGAGTATTACTTTTAAATAAACGAATCATCTATCTATATTTGTCCATGCTTTTTTAACAGTGCTTTTGAATACCTCTTATAAATAAACTAATGGCTAATGAAACTTTCATAAGGCCAGAGTGTCAATGCTCAAGCACAAGGGACAAGGACCCCACCATGAAGTGAAGCATACACTGAAATAACAGTGTCCATGTTCAAATTTGAACATGAATACACTTATCCACAATCTTTATTTCCGTTTGAACCTATTTATTTGAGCTTAATTTCATCAAAAGCCTAAGGCTAATTGATGCCGCCTTGATTCGGTTTCTTGAAAAGAACAAGTACTTGGTGTCTTTGAGTGAGATGTTAAGAATGCTCTCACAGTGTAGATCCAACCCGTGGCCTCACATTCCTTAGGCAATCACTTTATGCACTGCATCATAACAACCTTTTTTTTAATTCATATTTCAGTGGTAAGCCATTGATGGAACATGGTCTGGGAGTGCTGCAGTCCACCTAGATACTCTTACTCATATTGACCTTCACATTGACCTATGACCTTGACCTGCTTTTGAACTAGGACTCATTATTTTAATTTCAGTGGAAAGCCGTGGACTGGATATGGTTTGAGAGTGTTGCAGTTGTCATAGATGCTATTTCTCATTATGACCTTGAACTGCTTTTGAACTAGGATTTATTATTTTTCATATTTCAGTGGTAAGCCATGGACGGGACGTGGTGGGGGAGTGCTGCCCCCTGACAAGAACAGTAGGGATGTGGAGTTCCTGGATAAGTATGCCCTCGAGAGGTGGGAGGTGAGTCACATGGCTTTAAGAAAATGACTATTGTCAATTCTGAGATACCATGTTTTTTTTTAGTCAAAAAACTTGTTCTTATTGACAACTTTATCTCAGTGTTGAATTAGATTCTCAGTGTTGTTTTCTATTGTTGAAAGTCTATGTTATTCTTTTTTTAACTCGAGCTGTCTCAAACTAATCTATTTAAGTCGTAGCCTGGCCAGTTTTAGTAGAAGGTTAACATTTGATTCTTGTTCTGGGAAAATTATGACTAATTCGTATGCTCAAAGAGCAATATGCACATACTTATCAGGAATGACACTTTTGGCCAATACTGGATGATGTTTGTTTAGAAGGCATTACCTTTGAATGACAAATTCTGTTAAAGCAGAAAGTGTCATCTTTGATAAGCCTGTGCGTACTTCACAGTCTTATCTGGGATGAAACTTTTTGCACATGCTTAACCCTTTCAGCGCTGGAACCAAATTTTAAAGGCCTTTGCAAACAGTTTGGATCCAGATGAGACGCCACAGAACGTGGCGTCTCATCAGGATCCAAACTGTTTGCTATTCTGATAGTATTCTTTGAAAAAATTGTAAGAAAATGCTAATTTTAGAAATTCAGCAGACGACATTTGAGCAGACTACAAATTTCCCAGCATGCAAAGGGTTAAAGCCAAGTTTTCCCAGAGTGATGCTCAAAAAATCTGGACCCGATTTCTAAAAAATGCATAAGTCTGTTTTAAGAAGAGTCAGTGGCTTAAGTGTGTTATTTCAATGATTTGTATTGCGATGTTTAGGTTTATGGTGTGGTTAAAATATGCTGTGATGTTTGATTTATTCCTATTGCAATATTAAGGTTGATGGTATTGTTAAAGTCAGCCCTGTTATTTCAGTGTGTGCTTCACTTCATGGTGGGATCCACTGAAGGGGCAGACGGGGTCAGCAGGGATACCATTGAGGTGCTCAAACACTCGGGCCTCATGAAAGTGTAAGTAGACCCTTGTCCCTTGTACTCAAACAATTGGGCCTTATGAAAGTTTAAGAAGAACCTTGTGATTGAACACTTGGGACTTATGAAAGTCTAAGTAGACCTGCTCAAACTCTGGGGCCTCATGAAAGTGTTAGTTGACCCCGGAATGCAGTGACATTACTTGAATGTGTGGTGTACAAAGTAAGTCTAGTTCAAATTTGACATATTTTCACTTATTTGTATTGTGTTGTACAAAGTAAGCTAAATTGTAAGTAGAGACGTATTCACTCATTTTAAATGTGTGTGTGTGCAAAGTTAGCTTACTTGGCATGGAATACTTATTCACTCAGCTGAAAGGTGTGTGTTCATAATTAGGTTAGTTCAAATTGGAGAAAAATTCACTCATTTGTAATGTGATTGCAAAGTTAACTTCCTTCCAATTGGTGACATATTAACTTTTTTGAAATGTGTGTGTACAAAATTACCTTAGTTCAAATTGGAGACATATTAACTCATTGGAAATGTGTGTGTACAAAGTGAGCTAAGTTCTAATTGGAGACGTATTAACTCATTTGAAATTTGTGTGTACAAAATAATCTTAGTTATAACATGACCTACGCTCCAGGAGTGAAATAACGTAATGCTCAATTTTGTTTATAACACTGATGTTATTACACTAGTTATATAACTGTGAAATGACGTCATTTTTTTGACGGAATGACATCATTATTCCAGCGAATTTCTTCAGTTAAACTCTTTTACAATCTGAATAAACGGTGAAAAGAGCATAAAGTAAAAAGAAAATTTGTTGGTCAGGTTATAAATAGAATCTTAGATTCATGGTCATTTTGTATTGAATTTATTAAACTCGTCATCTAAATAAAGATAAAAACTCGCCAAGCCTCGTTTTTATCGTTATTTAGATGACTTGTTTAATTAATTCAATACAAAACGACCACTCATGCAAGATCCTATATTTCAAATCAAAGTCATATCCACTCATTTGAAATGTGTGTACAAAATAATCTTAGTTCAAATCGAAGTCATATCTACTCATTTGAAATGTGTGTGTACAAATAATCTTAGTTCAAATCGAAGTCATATCTACTCATTTGAAATGTGTGTGTACAAATAATCTTAGTTCAAATCGAAGTCATATCTACTCATTTGAAATGTGTGTGTACAAATAATCTTAGTTCAAATCGAAGTCATATCTACTCATTTGAAATGTGTGTGTACAAATAATCTTAGTTCAAATCGAAGTCATATCTACTCATTTGAAATGTGTGTGTACAAATAATCTTAGTTCAAATCGAAGTCATATCTACTCATTTGAAATGTGTGTGTACAAATATGCTCACTGTAATTACTATAAGTTTGGGACACTGAAGAATAATTAATTTTTTTAGTGTCCAAAAATTAAGATGCAAAAATTATTTTTTAAATACAGATGTTCGACAATTTAGAGACATAAATACAGGTGTTCAAAAAAATGTAGAGACACTCTAAAAACTTGCATTGATGATCGGATTCGGGTATGCTATATGTATAGCGTCAATTATTTCAATAATAAATAATAGCACATGCTTGTAAAATACCAGGCTGTATACAATAAATTAATTTTATATTTGTTTTTAGCTCACCTGAGC